>NW_021136954.1:0-919 GCF_004193835.3 Ostrinia furnacalis | reverse complement strand
TGTATAGGTCAGGCTGTCTCATGAACTTTAAATATCTCCAGTACCTACCTAATAAGCCTAGGCACAGACGACCGACTTTTAGTTGAACGATTAATTGGGCCCGATTGTAATTTGTATGAAGAATCGGCCGATCCAATGTGAGCACTTTTATACATCTCCATACTGATTAACAGCCCGACTCAACTATCGGCCAACTAAAAATTTGTGGTCTGCACCTTGGCTAACTGCCTAAAAGTGCGACCGCTTCTTGAGTTTAGTTCGCGAACGAGACAAGACACAGGAAAGGAAACAGAAACTTAGGCGGTTATCACACTGCGCCGCGCTCCGCCGCGGAGCGCGGGGCGACAGATTTAATAATTGTATGCAAGTACCCCAGTTTGTATAGAAAACACGCGCGGCACTTCACACTGACAACGCGTCCGCGCGCGTGATTTTTTATATGAAAATCACGCGCTCCGCGTCCGAGCGCGGCGCAGTGTGATAACCGCCTTAAGTCGAGTAATGGTCGAGAATCGAGATCACCCGTATCTGTCTTTTGTCTCTGTCGCAGGGCAAACCGCCTCCCTATAATAGATCTAATCTATCTTTAGTAGACTAGAGATTCAGATGTTGCTTGCTAGGGCGATAAAATGGGGGGCAAATATTACTTTGTCTAGGGCCTTAACAAAGTAATATTCGTGACAGTTTTAACTCCGCAATCGCTTCGTAAAGTGATCGCGAAATTGTACCTGTGACAAAACTACATTCTACATCTACATTTGTAGACAAATAATAGCAAACATAGGTAATGTATTGTGTATATTACGAGAAGTGAACATCTATTGGTGACAGCTGCAAGACCGAGGTTCATTTTTCAGATCTAGACAGGGAACACAATTTTGTTATTTCGATACATTAAGGCGATTAGAGTCCTCAATGA
>NW_021136953.1:0-952 GCF_004193835.3 Ostrinia furnacalis | reverse complement strand
GGCTTAATATTATTATTATCATCTTTCATTTGACATTATTGATTGACAAACATTTGTGTGCATGAACATTATAATAATGTTTGTTTCGGGCTGGGTGTTTTCTAACCATAATATGTATTTACTCGTATTTACAAAAAAAGTATATAAGTATGTTTATATCCCATAGTACAAGCTTTGCTTAGTTTGAGACTAAAGGCGTAGTGTTAAAATATTATGTCGAAAGATATTTATTATTTGTTTATTCACTATTTGAAGATTACGGTTTAATCCAACTTACGGCTTGTTTTTACACTGTGGCGTCATCGCGTCGCGCAATGTCAGCGCGAGTGTCAGCGTGAGGTGTGCGGGGGCTGAGGAAAACGATTGCACGGCATCGAGGTGGTAAATCCTAGCCTTAAGCAGTTTTGGATACCTTGTTTGAATCACAACGTCACAATAATTTGCAAGATGTTGCAAATTAAAATACCTACCTACACAAAAATTGCTGCTAAAACACATTAGTTCGTCAGAGATTTGAACCTTGGAAGAAAAAAGCTAAGCGTTCATTTTATCATTTCGAGCAGTGTAATTCTTTATTAGATTGTTCTTTACGTAAAATCTAATCTTAATTAAAAGGGCGCAAAAGAGATGATACGTAATTAGATACTTGATGAAAAAACAAACTATTTCGCGTCACAACTAACAAAGCCTTTTATTTTTGCCAAGAAAACTGCATCATAAAGTTTTGCAGCGAACAAAATTTAAACGCAATCATAAATTAAGGCAGTGTCTGCTGCAGACGTATCTTTGTATTCATGCTGTTAATTATTTTAACAAAATTGCTGAATTAACTTCGCAACAGTGTACTTATTTTAGAACTTTATAGGGTTTTTCCTTTAAATATTTAATAGTGCTTATATTAAATTTGTTTTATTATGCATTTTCTTCGAGTAGCTACTTCATATTCACGCAC
>NW_021136952.1:0-552 GCF_004193835.3 Ostrinia furnacalis | reverse complement strand
TAAATATCTTTAACCATAATGAATACAATATTTGCACTTTTGATAAAAATAAAAATAATGCCGATCGGGTTAAACAATTATTTTCTACTATGAAATTTTCTCACATGAACGAAGAGGAACAAAAAACTATAGAAAACTTATGTGCCAAATATGCTGATATTTTTTATTTACCGGGAGATAAATTAAGTACAACTGATGTTTATACATGTTACTGTAAAAGCTCGAATTGCAGTAAATCCTAAGATATTCCAGTAAAACCTAAGATTTACCAATTCCTAATGGTAAATGTCCCAAAAGGTATGTGATTCGAACTCTTACCACCATTTCGTTGGTAAATCTTAGGATTTACATTAATGGCACGGTAAATGTTGAAAAACAAAACATGTCAGCCGTTTAGAAGATGTAAAAACTGCAAATAACATTAAAAAGAAGGAAGCTGTTCATACAGGCGTATAAAATGCTATGATATTTTGACTATAGGCGGCGAAGAAAAGCTAATTGATATGATAGAGATTGAGATATTCAGAGATACCTATACTTTATGTATTTTTA
>NW_021136950.1:0-512 GCF_004193835.3 Ostrinia furnacalis | reverse complement strand
TGAATTTTAATTTCTTTGACGGATCTGGGTGTAACTATGTATAATATGTTGGTACCATGTATTTAATTTAATAAATAAATTATAAAAAAGTATATCCATTATGCTAGCACCCTTAACACAAGCATATTGGTTGCCTACTTTTGGACTAGATGGCGCTGTGAAAGATTTGTTTTTGCTTGTCTAAAGATTTGTTTATTTATTTATCCGCTTTGAGTTTTGTTTCGTGAAGAAGAAAAAGAAGCGTTTTGTTTCGAGAGGGCAGCTTTGTTGTTAAATGTATACTAATAAAAGAGGAAAGATTTAATTGTTTGTTTGTTTGTTTGGATTGTATATTTTAAGCATAATTTATTAACTTCTAAAATATACATACATATATCCTATTGATAGATGACGTGCTTCGTATTTTATTAAAATTATTACCTGACTAGGTTAAAAAGGTGTGGAATGTTATTTTGGAGATAACTTGAGTTCCATAGAAATATAGAGAGATGCTAAGTAATGCGCTGAGTTCG
>NW_021136949.1:0-817 GCF_004193835.3 Ostrinia furnacalis | reverse complement strand
AAGCCCGGACGGGCCTATGCCACCAAAGGGCAGATCATCCTGTCCGACATGCACCAGCGTGTCATTCAGGCAAGCACCACCGGCATGGATCTCGCGCAGACAGCGTTGTTGGGTCAGTTTGTCCTGGCTAAACAAATAAAACGCCAGCGGTCGTGGCCGCTCGCGAATAAAGCGCAGCGCGTCATCCAGCTGCCGGTAGCTATATACCGGCAAAATAGGACCGAAAATCTCGTCCTGCCACAGCCGGCTATGGAGTGGCGCGTTAAACACCAAGTGCGGCGCCATTACGCGGCTAGCACTGCTGCTTGCTTGCGGCTCAGTGCCGCTATCGAGGCTTACCACAGTGGCGCCGGCCGCACGTGCGTCGTCCAATAAAGTTTGTAAGCGCTGGTATTGGCGCGGATTGATAATGGACGTGTAATGCGGGCTTTGGATACCGGCCGGATATTGTTGGTTAAAAGCTGCCTGTAACGTGGGGACGACGTTATCCAGCTGATCTTCCGGTACCAGCAGATAATCCGGTGCCACACAGGTTTGGCCGGCATTGGCACATTTGCCAAAGATCAAGCGGTCAGCAAATTGCTCAAGACCAATATCAGGCGCCTGCAGTACCGGCGATTTGCCACCCAGTTCCAGCGTGACTGGCGTTAAGTGCTGTGCTGCGCTTTGCATTACTTTATAACCAACCTGGGTCGAGCCGGTAAACAGCAGGTGGTCAAAGGGCAACTGGCTGAATTCGCTGGCGACTAAGGCATCGCCCTCCACGACAACAACCGCAGTGCCGAGTGCGGTCTGCAGAACTTCACGCAGTACCTGA
>NW_021136946.1:0-2102 GCF_004193835.3 Ostrinia furnacalis | reverse complement strand
GCCGCCCGCGACTTCGTACGCGTGAATCCCGTTTTTCCCGCTAATTCCCGTTCCCGTGGGAATTTCGGGAATTCCTTTCTTAGTGCACCTCTACGGTACCTAAGCTACGTCCCTTCCAAATTTCAAGTGCCTACGTTTAGCCGTTTAGGCTGTGCGTTGATCTGTCAGTCAGTCAGTCAGTTTCTCCTTTTATATATTTAGATAGACAAAAAATAATTTATACAAATCGAATTATTTAAAAAAGTATCACAATATTGAATATTTGCTGCTCATTTCTTTTATTTTTGAGGACCAAAAAGTAAGGATCAGATATAATTTTTACATCTCAATAATTTTTTGCGTAGTTCAAAAGAGATTAAAATATCGATCGATTTCATTTATTTAATGTCTCAAAGAAAGAGGTTCAATCATTAAAATAGATGACCATTTAGATTTTTTTAATTGCCGTTTTTGCTAATTTAAAAAGATCATTTAAATACATGCCCTTTTAAAATGGCTAAGGGGTTCCTAAGACTTTTTTTTCCATTTAGGGATCAGTGTGCCTACCATGAGTTTACGTTAGGTGTGCTCGCTAGCGATTGCGTAAAAAAATGACATTAATTGTATGACATATTGTGCAGCGCCCCTAGCGGCTATTTTCAAGAAACAAAATCTTCATAGAGATTTTTGACGTATTCGCTAGCGAGCACACCTAACGTAAACTCATGGTAGGTACACTGTTTGCAAAAAAATATTAAAGTTTAAAGTGCCAATTTTTGTTCGAGTAGGACGTCCCCCCCCCTCTAAAAACTAAACTGTTGGCTTGAAAAATCTGGAAAAATTCGTGATAATACTGCTATTCATGAACTTTTAAGGAAAACTATAGCGGTTAAGATACATCAATTAGTTTGAGAGTAATAGTCATTTAACTCGTGTACTTATTACAAAATTTCTTAACTAGTGAAAATTCCTTAGAAGAAAATATGAAAACCGTAGATGAAGTAATTGCTTGCTTCTGAAATATACTGTGGTAACGACGGACCACTACGGAACCCTACTAGGAAATTATTTGAACCTTGCGTAAGTACAATTATTTTATTCGTTTTAGTACAACTGAATTTCAGAATAAGCTTGTTTTTAAAAAAAGTTATAATTTTATTTTACACTTATTAGTAGTACCTATCTGAATCTCAGAGCCTTGGTTCAATTACAATACAATTTAGCACCAAAGTGCTCGAAAAGACAAATCCTGTAAACCCAAACTCGATAAGTTTCCACCGTTTCGTTTAGGAATTCCTATGGCCACCTCCTGACTCCATCATCAGGACCCTGGACATTATCTAGTAACTACAGTGCTCAAAAAGACAAATCCAACGACCCAAATTCGATGCGATGCCGCCGTTTCATTTAGGAGTTCCTATGGGTGCCTCATGATTCCATCATCAGACCAGCTCAATGGTACCATAACATTGCATTATCATTTGTCATCGTACTTACATAAGTATACCAAATTTTCGGCTCAATCGGTTGAGGAAAACTGGTCTTAAATTCAGTTGCAAGAGTTGTCCCACACATACTGACATGTAGTTAGTGATCTGGTTACAAAAACTGTTGTTTTGGGTTCTGGAAGTTCTGAAAGCCCGAACGTACTTGTCAGAACGCGTTTTTCTAGCGTTTTTCAGCGTGCTTTTGGTAAATAGTAGGTACTGGATTAACGATTAACGGACTTAGGATAATTTAACGGAAGTTAACGAGTCCGTTAACATTATTTAAAGTTAACTTAAAAGTTAATCCGTTAATAGAAATGTTAACTTCGTTAATTAACGATTAACGGATTAACGAGTTAATGCCCAGCTATGGGTGCTGCCCATTGTTGTGTATAATTAAGTTGCTCATTTTCTAACACCATAGAACCACCAGCCGAGCCTTGGCCGAGCCACACAAAAACAGTAAATCCCAGGCTGAGTATGTCGTTATTGCAATCAATCAGAGTCCGTTTGAATAGCCAAGTTTGTAGTTAATAAAGTTCCGAAAATAAAAGCTAAAACACAAACGAATCACAAAGAAGGATCAAGCAACACAGCAAGAGTGAGTGAGAGAGAAAAGGTGATGCGAGTGAATTA
>NW_021136945.1:0-856 GCF_004193835.3 Ostrinia furnacalis | reverse complement strand
GCTACAATAAAACTATTTTTTCACTTAAAATGGGTCTGGGCCCATAACCTATAAGTAAAACGAGTCAGTTGCTGACTTACGACTGTCTTTTATTTTAATTTTTTTTAATTACCATATTATTATACTATTTTGATATACATACTTTCCAACACTTTTTATTACAAGCTTTATATTGACTTCACTTGTTAGTATGTGTGGGACAAATCTTGCAACTGAATTTAAGACCACTTCTCCTCAACCGATTGAGCTGAAAGGACAATGACCAAAAATGTATGGAGTGTGGTCCAAATGTCCACCACTAACGAGACCTATGTAGTAAAATAGTCTACTAAATACTGATTCATTATAACCAAACCGCAATCAAAAATATGCTGTCAGTAAAAAGTTATGACTGGTATACTTATGTAAATACGATGACAATGCAATATTATGGTACCATTGAGCTAGTCTGATGATGGAGTCAGGAGGTGGCCATAAGAACTCCTAAACGAAACGGCGGAATCGCATCGAATTTGGGTTCTTCGGATGTGTTTTTTTGAGCACTTTAGTGCTAGATGATGTCTAGGGTCCTGATGATGGAGTCAGGAGGTAGCCATAGGAACTTCTAAATGAAACGGCGGAAACTTATCGAGTTTGGGTTCGTTGGATTCGACTTCCCGAGCACTTTTATACTAAATGATGACCAGGCCCAGAGATTGAGATAGTTACAACTAAAAAGTGTAAAATAAAACTATAATAAAAAAAAACTTTTTTAAAAACAAGCTTTATCCTGAAATGCAGTTGTACTAAAACGAAAAAAATAATTGTATGCTAGGTTCAAAGAATTTCGAAAGCTTGTAGCGCAAACAGAAAAAAA
>NW_021136944.1:0-2545 GCF_004193835.3 Ostrinia furnacalis | reverse complement strand
CCCTTCGTAGATGTATCGATACTGGGCGAAAAATATCAAGCACTCGTAGACACCGGCGCCACAAGATCATACATCAACGACCAAGTATACAAGAAATTCACGAAAAGAAACTTGAAACCGAAAACAGTAAGCATAACAGCTAGCATGACAGATGGGCATACAACTCGAATAAAAGAAGAACTAGACTTGCAAATAAATATAAAGGGAAAAACAATCGACCACCAAGTGTTATATCATCCACAAATCACGACTATACTAATCGGCATGGACATATTAAATAGAATAGGAGCCAAAATAGAATGGCCCAAAGATAATATCAAGCAAGGGGAACAAGTGGGAACAACGTCAAGAAAAACTACAGAAGCCAACATCGTACCTACATACGAAATGGCCGAAACACCGACAAGTAAGAAAAAACACAAGATCAAACTCGCACACGAAAAACCAATCAAGAAAAAAGATTATTCACGGAACTCTAAAAGTCAAGAAGTAATAAATAAACACGTAACACGCTTAAAACAAGAAACAAAAGAAGACTGGATCCAAAAGAAAATTCAAGAAATACAAAAAACCGAAAACAAGGACTATAAAATGTCAAACAGCAAATTATACAGGAAAATAATAAATCACGCATACGGACCAAGAACAGAAACATCACCAGACTGGAAATTATGCATAAACAATAATGAAAAAGACCAGATCCTGAAAGAAAACCACGATACATCAACCACAGGCCATCTAGGAACAGCAAAAACACTGAACAAAATATCACAGAGATATTATTGGCCCGGTATGTACAGAGATGTGTCAACGTACGTCAAGAACTGCAAAACCTGCCAAGTTAACAACGCACGCAAACCCTGGAACGCAGTGTCTACAGACCCGTATCCACTATCCAGATCATCAAACCGGTCCACAGACTGGACCGAAATCCTCAATGTCAACACCGTCGACTACCCACAAGACCTGGACTGGCGCGAGTCCGGCCCTGGAGAGGAGCCGACCCGAGCCGAGGACCAGACCAGGAGGCGGCCGGGGAGAAAGAAGAGGCGCGGCATGAAGAGACGAGCACCGCCAAATCCAGATCCAGCTGAACAAGGCCAGTAACGTTAATTACTCGTAGCTTAACTTTATACCTAAGTTAGGTTTCTAACAGATAGATACAAAGTACATAGTAATTGTCTAGTCAGTTCTCGTTCAAGTAAATTCCTCAATATTAAAAACAAGTCAGTAATGTAAAGTATTAATTAACATTACATAGTAACCCTGTATAATCTAGATCATTCAGTTCTTGAATTTAATCTCGTTAAATATCATATATCAATAACCTATAAGTATTAGTTAGCATTGCATAGCAGCCCTGTATAATCTAGATCATTCAGTTCTTGAATTTAATCTCGCTAAATATCACATATCAATAACCTATAAGTATTAATCATCATTAGATAATAACCCTGTATAATTTAAATAGTTAAATTGTTCTATTTAATCTCGTTAAATAACTATTGACGCAAACCTCATTGTTATTTACTCGTAACTCGCAGCCTAAACTCACATAAATAACAAACCGGTTTGTTACGCGCCAATAGTACTACCAGTTTCTCGATAACTTTTAAATACTCGTAGTAAACAAACATTGTAAGAACGATTCACCGGGCGAGCTCATTTGCATATTATCAGTGAAACACATTTTTTCTATACGCCACGGGCGATCAACAGCACTCGCTTACTAGATGACTCATAACTAGATTTTACCTGCCTAATGTTTGCGCGCCGCGCCAGGCTGCATTCCATTTACATTAAGATATAATATTATTGTAATTAAAACTTAACCCCTTAACTGCCATTGTCTTGTATAACTTTTAATAATTATAGAAATTATTAACATTAACCAGATGCCTATTCCGAGTATGGTAATTTAAATAATTAAACTAGTAAACTAGAAATAATAATAACAAGTGCCATGCATACTATTATTGTATTAAATAAATATTTTAAGTAATAATTGAATACTCGTAATAACAAAGTAAACAACAGACTCGTTTAATTAGTTCATTGGTAAATTGTAAACAAAAGGTCAAAGGTACCTTAATAGCATTGTTTCAAAACTAAGTTAACTAAAATTAGCGTTTAATTACCTAGTTCATTGCAAACAAAAAAATAAATTACAGGTATCTTAATAACATTGTTTCAAAACTAAATTAACTAAAATTAGCGTTTAATTAGTTCATTGTAAGCAAAATAAAATGAAAGGTATCTTAATAACATTGTTTCAAAACTCAGTTAGCTAAAATTAGCGTTTAATTAGTTCATTGTAAGCAAAAAAAAAAAAATTAAGGGTATCTTAATAACATTGTTTCAAGACCAAGTTAGCTAATATTGTTATAAGTAAATAATTAATGTCCCGTCATGTTTTAAATAAAGAGTTATTATTGGGCTAATGATCAAGCACAAGTTCAGTCATGTTTTATATTTTAATTTTTACTCGTTATGAAGTTACCCAAAGATAACTTATTATTAACATGAATTTTAGTTGTTCTCGAGG
>NW_021136943.1:0-654 GCF_004193835.3 Ostrinia furnacalis | reverse complement strand
ATTATTAAATTTAAATGGGACCACTCTTGAGGTATTACCTATACGCCAAAAAAAGATTTGTTCAAATCGGTTCATAATTGGCGGAGTTATCGCGTAACAAACATAGAAAAAAAAAACATACGGGTCGAATTGAGAACCTCCTCCTTTTTTGAAGTCGGTTGAAAACTAAAAGCAAAACAAATTTAACTTGAAAAAATCAAGTGGTTCCCGAACCTCTGAGCGGGACTCGAACCCGTGCCTCTTGGAATATACCCAATTGAAGAGCAATATTCTTAGCGGTCGGTAATAGAAACAGAAAAAACGTTAATAGAAACACACCTCGTCTATAGGTCGGTAATAGAAACAACTGCTTTTTCAGATTAAATTGCTATTTATTAATTATTGTGTGATTGAATACTCATTTTTACTACTTGAATTCAAAGATTACTTCATCATTGTTATAAATAAATTAAAGTGTCTTTTCTATCACCACGTCTTATATCTAATTTTTTAAGGTTTATCCGAAGTCAGCTTAAACTGGCGGTAATAGGCGCATTTACGTTAATTAACCTTTTTCTTGTCGTCTTATCTAAAGAAAAGTCAATTTTACTTACTTTAATTTTCATTTTTCGGAACCTCATAACTTCTGAACGGGCAACTTTGGGCGCGCGCTGT
>NW_021136942.1:0-222917 GCF_004193835.3 Ostrinia furnacalis | reverse complement strand
TAGACGGAGCCAAGCTGACCTAGCTAGCTAAGCTAGACAAAATAATATTACTTTATATTATAACAACTGAAACGGAGCCGTGGACGAATGAACAATATAACCTATAAATCGCGGCTACGTTTCAATGGCTCCGTCGGGTTTTAGTGGACGGGGCGTCTTGTGGACGGCACTTCTGCCGGGGGATTCGAGTCTCACATAACCCACTGGCCGTCGCCAAATGGCCAGCCTGGCTTTGATACTGATTTCACCACAGGGATATAATATCAATAAGATAGTTTGTTCCGGCGTTTCTTCTCAGCACTTGCCATATGTTTGTCTCGAAGCGCTGGTAGGGCCCAAAAGATAAGGAGACATGTAAAGTGCCCCATAAGGGCTACCTTTTATTTTATTTTTTTTGCTACATTTTGACGTTCATAAGTGCCACTTGTGGTCGAAACAGAATAAAAATTTTGATTTTGATATAATGCTAATGTACTTATTTGCTACCATTAAAACATTTAAACACAAAATAAACTCATATGAATATTTCTTTGTTCTCCAGTCGTGGATAACGGCATTCAACGAGCACATCGCTTACTCAGGCCACTACCTGTGGGCCGGCGCCTCGCCTGATGCGGCCCGTGAGGCCACGGAAGACTTGGAGGATGAGTGCAAACCCTTAGGTAAGATCTTATTCCATTGAACTTAAACTCCCTTATTACAAAAAGTTAGACTCTGGTTTAAATTGGCATTTAGTTTGGAAATGTCATTTTAAATTAGTGTTCGTCCCGTGTTTAACTTTTTTGTAATAAGGCCCAAAAGCCACGGTATCCTATTAAACGCTATACGCGGCGTTTGAAGTCAGCGTCTAACGTTCCTATCGACGCCATACGCCGACGTCAACGCCTGAAAGATACCACAACAGTATAGTAGGATTGTCACGCAGCCTGCGGCGTTTATAAGAGACCACAGCCTTACTGCATTCAATGAGCACATCGCGTATTTAGCTCTACACTGTTATGAAGGTGTTGCTATCACGAGATTAATTCATTTGAATTATGAAATATATTTTTTGTGAACTTCTTACTAATACGGGATTTTACCTTCCCGACGACAACGACGAAAAATGCAACATGAAAGTTTAAAATACACTGATCATCACAAAAATCGACCCTCCCGCGACAAGCACGTTCAAACTTATGCATCCCCACTTCCCACCAATATTGGCACCATTTAAAAGCCTAGTTCTAAACTTCATTTCATTAAAGGAAAGGTTTTTACCCCAAAAATGTGTCTGTAGAAGAATCCAGAGTAACTTTTTCAAACAATAGGTAGTTACGCTTGAGCCAACTTTTATGGCTATAAAACTGTTAAGTTGGGATTAGTCGCTATCCATCTGTTAAAGAGGACACGTGAGATCATTATTTGGTTTTATAACCATAAAAATTGGTCTAATTGATCCCAGAGGTGAGCCCAAAGTGAAGTATTTTTTCAAGTATCATTTATTGTATAATGTTAATCGTTTATAATCGTTTATTAAGAAATTAAATGTGTTTTTCTTAAGGTATATTTATTGGGCTTTCAAATAACACCAATATTGTTGGGGCACCATGATTGTGTCAGTAGAAACGAGTTTTCCTGTAAAACGTAGGTGGGCCGATTTTTGTGATGACCAGTATATTATGTAATTTCTGTTACAGGCTCAATGCAAGACGCGCTGACCGCAGCGACCAATAGCCTGGCGTTGCTGGAAACGCAACTGCGGGAGTGTTCCGCCATTTTGACGGCACTGGACAAGAGCGTGTCGGTCGGAAACTCGCTGCACCACTCTGCGTATATGGTGAGAAATATTTGATATAGACTCGTATTCTGAATTAAGCTAAATTAGAATTATACAAGTGGCCGCAACAAGCAGCAGTGTTGAAAATGTAGTGAAGCTTGTCCCTTTGAAATAGTTTTATCTGTAGTTCAAACATCGATTTCAGACTGAGACATACTGGGATTCGATATATTTGTAGGCTCGTATTTAAAACAATCTAAATTAGATTCATAACCAAGTGGCAGAAACAAGCTACAGTGTTGAAAATGTAATGAAGCTTGTCCCTTTGAAATAGTTTTATCTGTAGTTCAAACATCGATTTCAGACTGAGACATACTGGGATTAAGAATAGAATAGAATAACGTTTATTTTGCTGCCACATGAATACACATACATACATAAAACGGTCAACATTACAAAACCAGTCAAAAGAATGATAATTAAAATTAATCAGGAGCGTTACTTAGGCGGCGTTGCAGCAGCAAAAAGGTCCCCGTCTCAGCTTGTGTCAAGTGCATACCACATGACGCTGATTTTCAGACGGCGGCTGTGGTCTGAGGATTCAATATTTAAGTCCTTGTCGCGAAATTAGAAAACCATCATGAACTGCAATTAAAACACTCCAGAAGAATGTAAGAAAAGAAAAACACCCTTGCTAAAAATGACATATTTCCTAATGAATTTTGATATTTATGCCCCAAGCATACGGTTCAATATCGAGTATGGTTTCCATTTGTACGATCAACGTGCTTTCGAAAGTAATGTCAATGTGTTCTGCAGCGCTTCCAACATGCTTGCGGCTCTGGCGCTGAAGCGCTGGCAGCGCTGCGCCATTGCGCCGCGCTTGTCGCGCAGGCGCGTGACGCCGACGCCGCTCGCCTCAACAGAGAGGTAATAATATAAAAAACTATAGTCTGGTCCGGGAGCACGTAGAATTTTGGCCAATGACCCCAAGCTACCCATCCTTATCGCTCGCGCGCAATTATATTGCTGTCGCGACTGTGCGACGGGCGCCCGCAGTGAGTGTGCGAGCCAGACTATACATTTATTTTCTTTATTTACTCAGTAATATAGTATTTGTTTGCGTAGTAGTACGTAAACGTTCATGTTAAACACGGTTTGTTCATTACGCTGATTCACTTACTCAAAAGTACCATGAGATATTTATTTATCCATTGATCCATATTGATACAATATTCATTGAACTGCGAAAGAGTTAACCCAAGTTTTGATAAGCTACCCAGATAGGAATGCCTTTAGAGGTAAACATTAGTTCTAAGTGTATTGATAGTAGTAGCACAGAATAATAATAAGTACTACGTACAGAAGTTTTACTTCGCGAAGGTATTTAAAAAATGTATGCTCAATGTCATTAACAATATGGTGTAATTTAGCTTGTCTCAAGAGTCAAGCAAGTTTGTCAGAAGTTTTGTTGACAAACGTCAGTGATCGGTACTGCGCCGAAGCTATAGGGCTGACTTCGGTAAAATGATGTGACGTGAGGTGCCAATCTGCAGAAAATGGCGGAGGAAATACATGATTTAGCATGAATTATCATGAATAATATTAACTACTTATTTACCTTGAGGCGTGTCTTGAGGCAACTTAAAAAAGTACATTCTGTGTTTTTATTATTATTTAGGCAGTTAAATACTGCACAGTATTTAGTACACCATTTTCTTTATTTTTTTCCATCATACACAAGAATACGCGTGCGTGAGTCAATGTTCGCTCGTATGTGACGCCTTGTCGAATAGTACTCTTGTAGGGGGCAATCGTGCGTGTTTTGTTTTCGATGTAAACTCGCGGAGATGAACAGGCCTGGTAGTAGTGGTAACTTATCTGATCGTTTAATCGTTGACTTGACTGTAAGATAATTAAAAAACATCTGTGTCGCAGATCGAACGCAATCGAGTATTAGAAGAGGCTTTAGCGGCCCTCGCGCGGACACACCATGCCTTGGAAATGTCCGTGGCTGAAGAACTCACCAAGGTAATTGAAATTTTAACATTTGCTTTGGGTGATAGTAACGGATGGGTCAGTTTAACATGTATTTTCAGGTAATCGTCAGAAGTTACTGTAAAATTGTTTTTATTTTTCGTAGAGCAAAAGGAAGAAAAAGTCATCTATGGCGCAGAATGACTCCAAAGAAAACTTCTTCGACGTATTTGAAGGTATATTTTTTATAACATTATTAACTATCGCACTTAGTTACCATATTTTAGTGTAAACATACCTACACCATTTCACTTACGTAAAATCTGAAAAAATCTCAGAGCTTATATTTTTAGCGTGCCAATAAGTGCTAATGAACTGTCAAATAGACGCAAAAAACGGTTCTGTTTGACGTGACGGCGACGGCATCTCGAATCTTTATCACAGTGTTGCTGCTAGTGAATCTCGCTCGCTCAGTTCTTTGTGGCTCTATTCCGCTATTTATACATGGTGTGGTATGTAAAACAACGCCCGTCTCAGGAGTATACACGAGACTGATGTTAAAAAAATATAAAAAATATATTTTAAATTTTCATGGAAAAATCCAGCGGCGGCCGCATGTGCTCGGTGGTGTAGCGGGGCACGCAGAGGTGATGCGGGCGGTAACAAGCGCCGTCTCGAAAGTTTTAGGAGATGTTTGAACAACATTTTTTTAGTAATAAAGCCCGGTCTCTGAGCACGTAGA
Organism: Ostrinia furnacalis; assembly: GCF_004193835.3. Lineage (NCBI taxonomy): Eukaryota > Metazoa > Arthropoda > Insecta > Lepidoptera > Crambidae > Ostrinia > Ostrinia furnacalis. Next base: position 218,439 of record NW_021136942.1, on the reverse strand, counting down.
ATTTTGTCCAATGACCCCAAGCTACCCATCCTTATCGCTCGCGCGTAATTATGTTGCTGTTGCGCTCGCACACTCACTGCGGGCGCCCGTCGCACAGTCGCGACAGCAATATAATTAGTATAATTCCGCGCGAGCGATAAGAATGGGTAGCTTGGGGTCAATGGACAAAATTCTACGTGCTCAGCGACCAAATTATAGTTAAAATTTTATTTATATTTTTCCTGTCATTATTACACTAGACAATGTGTACTACCACCCCTGAGTGAGTTTTACAAAACCACACCCGGTATAAACTTTATGGTTCTCAAACAAGTTGTTTCCTCCAGGGTCGGACTCGGACGACGACACGCTGGTGACGGCAGGGCTGTCGAGCCCGCTGGGCGCGCTGAGCCCGTGGGGCAGCAGCCCTGACCTCACGCGCCGCACGCCCGTCGGCAGCCCGGCCGGTACGTCACAGCGGGACTGTTCCCACCTCTCGCTCCCACCTAAAGCCCCGTCCGAGCTACCCATCCTTATCGCTCGTGCGTAATTATGTTGCTGTCGCGCTCGCACACTCACTGCGGGCACCCGTCGCACAGTCGCGACAGCAATATAATTACGCGCGAGCGATAAGGCTACCCATCCTTGGGGTCATCGGACAAAATTCTACGTGCTCGCAGACCAGACTATAGTGTCCTGCAGGTCGCACTCGGACGACACGCTGGTGACGGCGTTGACGAGACTGTTCCCACCTCTAGTTCCGACCTAGTGTCCCACCAGGCTCCGACGACGACGACACGCTGGTGACGGCGTTGACGAGACTGTTCCCACCTCTAGTTCCGACCTAGTGTCCCACCAGGCTCCGACGACAACGACACGCTGGTGACGGCGTTGACGAGACTGTTCCCACCTCTAGTTCCTACCTAGTGTCCCACCAGGCTCCGACGACGACGACACGCTGGTGACAGCGTTGACGAGACTCTTCCCACCTCTAGTTCCTACCTAGTGTTCCACCAGGCTCCGACGACGACACGTCAGTGACGGCGGGCCTGACTGTACCACGATTCATCATCATCATCATCTCAACCATAGGACGTCCACTGCTGAACATAGGCCTCCCCCAATGCTTTCCATGTTTGGTTGGTAGCGACCTGCGTCCAGCGCCTTCCTGCTACCTTTACGATGTCGTCGGTCCCACGTTCCACGCTCACTATAGGCCTTATACAGAAGCTCAAGGTTGCACATCGTGCTATGGAAAGGGCTATGCACGGTGTTTCTTTACGAGATCGAGTCAGAAATGAGGAGATCCGTAAACGAACTAAAGTCGTTGACCATCATCAGTACCACGCATAAAGTTATCTTTTAGTCTGCGGGCACGAAACTGGCGACGCGACGGTGGAGCGGCAGCGATGTATATGTTACGGTCAAAGTGATAAATGTGAAAATTATGAATAATCGCCGGTTATTATGAATAATTACCGCATGATTTGGTAAATATGATTAATATGAGATCATTTATGTGTGTATAAAACTAAATAGGCGGCATAGGGGTGGCCCAAGGGCCACCCCCGCCGCACCTTAACCTATTTTTCACTTTAAATCAAAACATTATGTTATGGGCATCATGGAAAAGTAATATTATGCAAGAAACATTCCAAACTCATTATGCCAAATTATATTAATATGATATCAAAACGTTCAAAAATTTTGGCTGTACAAGAGCACGTACACCAGATGTTGTTCTCTTTTATGATATTTGTTAGTACTAAGGTTGAATGATTAAATAATCACTGTTAAATGTTATTAATTTATCACTTTTACCGCGACTGTCGGTAATTATTCATAATTTTCAATTTATCACATTAACCGTAACATATACAACAACATGATAGTATATTATGGAGCGGGCGATCGCAANTGACTTTGCTGAAAAATGAATGAATTTCATCCCCACTCCTCTGTTTTTTTGACTTGACTTGGCTAATTTCCGCGCAGTGTAAAAGCAGCATAGTATTTATCACCAAGGTATCCAAGTGGCAAGTACAGTAGATACTAACTTCCGTACTACCAATTTTGTTTTGAGAAATTATTAAGGTAAAAGACCCGACCATGAGATGTGTTATGTAGATGTCCTGAATATTGCGAGTACTAAAAAAAATCTAGACTATAAATCCTTCTTTTTCTTTTTTAATACATAATTTGATACCTGTTAGAGTATAAAGGCACTTTATAAGTTCAATTTTAATGCAATTTAAAGAGAAAAAAATAAAGACTGACTGATTATAATAACACTAGCTGTGCCCGCGACTTCGTCCGCGTGGAATAATGACTTTGGGTAGGCACTTTTATTAATTTAGTCTAATTATTTTACAAATAGCTTTTGCCCGCGAGTTCGTCCGTGGAGAAGTCGAAAACGTTCTCATACGATTATTTTTAAATGTTTTAACTTTATTATCTAAANGCTGCTTCTTCTCAGCACTAGCCAATATATTGTCCCGAAGCAGTGGTAGGGTTAATACTTAATATTGGGACGTGCAAAAGTGCTTTTTAAAAGCCTATTTGCAAAAATAAATTAGTTTTATGAGTTTTTTTTAAATGCGAGCCCTAGCCCTTAATTACAGAACTTCGAATGCGAGCTGGAACGAACAATGAAAATGAGTCACAAAATGTATATTTTCAATTTTGTTTTCCCTCAGCTAAGCGGCCCCAACCCCCCAAACATCAACTGCGTGGACGCGCAAGGCAACTCGTGCCTGCACTGCGCCGCGTATAGAGGCCATACGCGACTCGCCGTGCTCTTGCTGCAGAATGGCGTCGATACCACGCTCAGGAACAACTGCGGTGAGTGGATTATAAGATAAAAGATGATATTTGATCTTTACTCAAGTGGAATTCGTCACACATGAATATTAAAAAGTTGTCCTTACTTACTCGTCATAAGATATGATTGACCATGTTAAGGTTTCATAGACCTTTTGGATTTGATGCCAGAGAACAATGTTTTGAGTCTTATAACTTGTGGAGTCTTCAACTAAGAAGAGTAGGAGGCGCAACCTTCTCTGGAAATTCGACATCCCTCCGTTGCAAACCGGGAAACCCATGGCGGTACCTTATTCTTATAAGATGTATGAACAGTAAGCTATTTAACCTTTAATGATGGTTTCAATAGATGCCTGGCTCTACGTATGTTGCAGTAATAGGAAAGTACAAAAAGCTACTTCAATTCTTCAACAGTAATGTTCAATTTTATCCACAGGCCAGTTAGACAACATTGTTAGAGATCTCCTAAGATAACGACGTGCGCAAAATTCTCAACGTGCGGCCGGTTTAGCTGCTACTTACAGCCGTACTAAAAGCTGCCTTAATACTGTAGTGATAATATTCAATTTTGTCTACAGGCCAGTTAGCCATAGAGATATCCAAAGACAACGACGTGCGCGAAGTTCTCAACGTGAGGCCTATGTAACTGCTGCTATTTACAGCCGTACTAAAAGCTACCTTATACTGTAGTGATAAAGTACAATTTTGTCTACAGGCCAGTTAGCCATAGAGATATCCAAAGACAACGACGTGCGGGAAGTTCTCAACGTGAGGCCGGTGCAGAGGTTGCAGCGCACAGCAGCCCGGTTTGAGGGCCCGCTGCTCAAGCGATCACGGTTCCTCGGTTGGCGACCGGTCTGGGTGAGAAAAGCAGTTTTAAAGCTAATAATCTTTAGGTTCAAATTGGTTTGGCAAACATAATGCGGATTGCTGACGTAATAATGTAAAACTGCTGACGTATAAAGACGTAATAATTTGACAAACATTTTTTTCATCCATCATCATCATTTCAGCCACAGGACAGATAGATCTCCTCCAATGATTTTAAATTGACCGGTTGATAGCGGTCTGCATTCAGCATTCTGCCATATTGATTCCAATTTCAATTACATACCTACTACAAATATCGCAGTCAACTCTTTTAGGTGACGAATGTTCACCGATTGGGAGAGCAACCGATCAATGCTTTGTTTTATTTACATTGGGCCCAGTGGGTCTAGACAAAGTGCAAATTATAATCGCAAACCAGTCGAAAAGTGGTCGAAAAGCGCCTTTTTGTATGGAGTTTTGACGGATTCGATTTTCGATTCGATCAAAAAGTGCGTTTTGTCTAGGGGGGCAGGTAACTTATAGTTATTTGGAACATTCACTTATAAGTCACTTCTCCGGTTATTTTTAATTTTACGCCAAGCTGATTTCAACCCTATTCCCTTACCACACAGGCGGTTCTCCAACGCGGAGTGCTCCTCTACTACGGTTCCCGAGCCGAAGGCGCCAGGGAAGGCGGTCGCTGCCGAAGCCGCAGCTACTTAGACGGAGCCAAGCTGACCGCGCCGGATACCGAACCCGCGCTCATCGTGATCAGCCTCAGCGACGGAGACACGCACCGCCTCGCCGTGCAGGGGGAAAACATCACTGCTGCTAGACAGGTTGACGTCAGTTTATATTGCAAGTTGCTGACGGTACGAGACGGAGCCAAGCTGACTCGTGATCATTCAGCTGATCACTTTAATAAGTGACCTACGCAGTAACTGACCAATGCTGTTACTGGTCTATGAATTGAATATTCACCAAATAAGTTTAACGCGAATGTAATTATTTGCCTAAGAATGAAGTGTTCAACGCAAAGTTATTCACTTATCATTTTCTTTTCTAGTCATGGATAACGGCATTCAACGAGCACATCGCGTATTCAGGCCACTACCTGTGGGCCGGCGCCTCGCCCGACGCGGCCCGTGAGGCCACGGAAGATCTGGAAGATGAGTGCAAACCTTTAGGTAAGCTTTATTTCAATTAGGATATGGTGCAAAATGCATGAGTAGCATTGGAGATTTTGTAAACGGCACTTTGATATCTGGTAAAATAATAAATAGGTTTAGAAACCCTTTTTTACCACATAAATGTTAGGTATTCCAAATTTCTCGCTTCTTCTACTTTGAATTTCCACTCACATAATTTTTCTTCAAAATTCAGTTATGTTGTCTATCACATTGACATAATGGTTGCATTATGTCAATGTCACTTCTGTAAAGGAGTAAATCCCAGGAGCAGCCAAAATATGTTTTTTATAGTCCCGTGTTTTTAACCGTTCCCACACGTAGCTAGATGTCAAAGATTATAATTTATGTTACAGGCTCAATGCAAGACGCGCTGACCGCAGCGACCAATAGCCTGGCCTTGCTGGAAACGCAACTGCGGGAGTGTTCCGCCATTTTGACGGCACTGGACAAGAGCGTGTCGGTCGGAAATTCGCTGCACCACTCAGCGTATATGGTGAGAAATATTTGATATAGACTCGTATGCTGAAATAAGCTAAATTAGAATTATACAAGTAGCCGCAACAAGCTACAGTGTTGAAAATGTAGTGAAGCTTGTCCCTTTGAAATAGTTTTATCTGTAGTTCACTTAACACCAGGTGCGATTGCGGTCAAATACCTGTCTTGTCTTGCATAAAAAAAAAGATTTAGATAGGATTCGATATTTTAAGTCCTTTTCGCGAAATTGAATAACCATCATGAACTGCAATTAAAATATTCCAGAAGAATGTAAGAAAAGAAAAACATACTACCTAATAAATTTTGATATTTATGCCCCAAGCATACGGTTCAATATCGAGTATGGTTTCCATTTGTACGATCAACGTGCTTTCGAAAGTAATGTCGATGTGTTCTGCAGCGCTTCCAACATGCTTGCGGTTCCGGCGCTGAAGCGCTGGCAGCGCTGCGCCATTGCGCCGCACTAGTTGCACAGGCGCGTGACGCCGACGCCGCTCGTCTCAACAGGGAGGTAATGATTTCATTTTTTCTTTCTTTGCATATCTAAATATATAAAAGGAGAAACTGACTGACTGACATATCAACGCACAGCCTAAACGGCTAAACGTAGGCACTTGAAATTTGGAAGGGACGTAGCTTAGGTACCGTAGAGGTGCACTAAGAAAGGAATTCCCGAAATTCTCACGGTAACGGGAGTTAGCGGGAAAAAACATTTGTATGAAAAAATCTAAACCGCTTAAGATAGACGCTTGAAATTTGGCATGCAGGTACCTTAGTAAACTTAAAGCTTAGTTACAACAGGATATTGCAAAATTCCCACGGGAACGTGAGTTAGCGGGAAAAAACATTTGTATGAAAAAATCTAAACCGCGTAAGATAGATGAAGGGGGTAAAACGGGATCCACGCGTACGAAGTCGCGGGCGGCCGCTAGTAATGATATATTTGCGTATTTTCATATTATGATGCGATACACCGAATCCGTACACGTTAGACAAGGTCTGTAGGCTTATTCACGTAACAAAACTTCAACGACAACAAAACACTGAGTTACGATCCTATCGAGTAATCTTTCTATCAAAAATGACCCTTGTGAATACGGATTTAGAACTGTTTTTCAATGAGACGACGTAACAAAACTTCAATGACAAGAAATCGCTGAGTTGCGATCCTACTGAGTAATCGTTCTATCAAAATGACCCTTGTGGATTAGGCCACAGGTGTATGCCCGGTGGCCGCGCTGTGTATTTTTTTTATCCACAACGAGAAAGCTTTTGGCTTGTATCTCACCTGATGGTAAGTAAGTAAGATGATCAGGCCAAAGGTGGAAGCGAGCTTCAATTTCGTCAACTTAATTCACTGTGCTGTGTGTGTTGACTCACTTTCGCAAAATTTTTGGGTCGTTGCCACGCTGTAGCGCAATTTTCTGTTTTGTCATCGACCTGGCACAGGGAGCTACGTTATTATTTGCTGTATTACCCATCTCCAATGCCCTGTGCAAGCGCATCACCTAGCTCCATGCAAAATGTCATGTTTCTTCGTTCGTCACAGCTGGTTTTGACAGATTTTACCTTTTTTTGGTTGGCAGCATTGATGCCATAGGCAATATAGTCTAATCAAGTCATTTTGAGTAAAACTAGTCGCGGGAAGATTCGAAAAAACAATAGAAGACTTTAAAGAATATGTACAAAAAATTGCACAGTGGGCCGTTACGACTAAAACATTATTACAAAGCTGTGACTGACAGAGGTATTTTATTTTGTGCAAAATTTTGTACGCGGGTTCTTAGGAGGTAGTAGCTTTAAAGGATTGTTAGTAAAAAATGGTATTTGTGTCGCAGATTGAACGCAACCGAGTATTAGAAGAGGCTTTAGCGGCCCTCGCGCGGACACACCATGCCTTAGAAATGTCTGTGGCTGAAGAACTCACCAAGGTAATCGAATTTTTTATTATTAATTTTCAGGATGGGGGTCAATTTTGCATGTATTGCTAATGGTAAATGTCAGAATGTATTGTAAAAATTGTTTTTTTATTTGTAGAGCAAAAGGAAGAAAAAGTCATCTATGGCACAGAATGACTCCAAAGAAAACTTCTTCGACGTATTTGAAGGTATTTAACTTTTTCAAATGCATAAATTAATTTTAAAAAAATCCGATACAAAAAAATATATAATCTAATATTGTAAAAACATCAACACCTTGTAGTGTTTTCACACTTTTCATTTTGAAAATTACTTGTGTGTGTTCTCAACTAGCATCGACCCTCACTATGAGGGTGTGACGCAGTGTATCGAACAAGCAAACTCACAAACCTCGTAGTGTCGATCACTTTTAAGGTGGTTGAACACAATACTGCAGCGGCAGCGATACCGCCACCTTCTCCCTTGGATTTGTAAAGCCGCCGTACTAAGACTAGCCACCGCCGCCGCGGCGTTGTGTGTTAGGTTCCATAACTTCCATATAAATCCAGAGGCGTCATCGCAGGTCGTGTGAAACAATCCTTAAGCTCTTGCTACGAACACAGCGCTTCAAAAAAGGAGCTCGTGTGAACAGTGCAAAGTGCCAGACTATGGCTATTAAAATGCTGTCTTCCTTTAGGTTCCGACTCGGACGACGACACGCTGGTGACGGCGGGGCTGTCGAGCCCGCTGGGCGCGCTCAGCCCGTGGGGCAGCAGCCCTGACCTCACGCGCCACACGCCCGTCGGCAGCCCGGCCGGTACGTCACAGCGGGACTGTTCCCACCTCTCGCTCCCACCTAAAGCCCCATCCGAGCTACCCATCCTTATCGCTCGTGCGTAATTATGTTGCTGCGATAAGGATGGGAAGCTTGGGGTCATCGGACAAAATTCTACGTGCTCGCAGACCAGACTATAGTGTCCTGCAGGTCGCACTCCGACGACACGCTGGTGACGGCGGGGCCTCATGCGCCGGTCGCCTTTCGGCAGCCCGGCTAGTACGTCACAGCGGGACTGTTCCCACCTCTCGCTCCCACCTAGTGTCCTGCAGGTCGCACTATGACGACATCCTGGTGACGGCGGGGCAGACGGATTTGCAGCGTGACAAACGCGGTTACCGACAATTTCGTATTACATGTGACAGCAGATGTCTGCCTTCACATTGTAAAAACGCCGTTACCGCACTATACAAAATCACACAGGCACAGCGACTACGCCGACTTAGTCTCCATAGGAGGACGACGCTTTCAACGTTTCAGCCAAATGACGTTCAATACGATATAAGTCTCTTTAAAGGATTTCCACAACAACTGATCCTACGCTCCCGCATCCAGGTGCTTCCCACGATCAATAGGTCGTTGGCCTCTGTAATTTGCCAGACGCAAGAAGAAAACTTTAGCCTGCACTCGTATGGCATTATAATTCTTGCAATTCACGAAGCCGAGTGAGCTTCACATGTGTGGTGGCTCGCTTTTAAAAAGTTTCAATTGACAATTACACTATCGTTATGTGCATGTACACGTACACACACAAGTAAAGCTCACTCGTCTTCGTAAATTGCAACAACTATACTTAAAAAAATATTTTTGACATCAGGTGACGTAACCCCAACTAACGAGGCCCGCGGCTTCCCTCGTCGAGCGTCGGTGTCATCGGGCTCCCCGCAGTCGCTGCATACAGCCGTGAGCCCGGCCAGCTCGCGCGGCACGCTGGTGTCGCAGGGCGGACACGTGTACCGCAACGCGCGGCCCTACAGCAAGGCCGCCAAGCTCAGGTGAGTGACTACCAGTGTAGTCCAGGTCGGGCGTCGGTTCATCGGGCTCCCCGCAGTCGCTGCATACAGCCGTGAGCCCGGCCAGCTCGCGCGGCACGCTGGTGTCGCAGGGCGGACACGTGTACCGCAACGCGCGGCCCTACAGCAAGGCCGCCAAGCTCAGGTGAGTGACTACCAGTGTAGTCCAGGTCGGGCGTCGGTTCATCGGGCTCCCCGCAGTCGCTGCATACAGCCGTGAGCCCGGCCAGCTCGCGCGGCACGCTGGTGTCGCAGGGCGGACACGTGTACCGCAACGCGCGGCCCTACAGCAAGGCCGCCAAGCTCAGGTGAGTGACTACCAGTGTAGTCCAGGTCGGGCGTCGGTTCATCGGGCTCCCCGCAGTCGCTGCATACAGCCGTGAGCCCGGCCAGCTCGCGCGGCACGCTGGTGTCGCAGGGCGGACACGTGTACCGCAACGCGCGGCCCTACAGCAAGGCCGCCAAGCTCAGGTGAGTGACTACCAGTGTAGTCCAGGTCGGGCGTCGGTTCATCGGGCTCCCCGCAGTCGCTGCATACAGCCGTGAGCCCGGCCAGCTCGCGCGGCACGCTGGTGTCGCAGGGCGGACACGTGTACCGCAACGCGCGGCCCTACAGCAAGGCCGCCAAGCTCAGGTGAGTGACTACCAGTGTAGTCCAGGTCGGGCGTCGGTTCATCGGGCTCCCCGCAGTCGCTGCATACAGCCGTGAGCCCGGCCAGCTCGCGCGGCACGCTGGTGTCGCAGGGCGGACACGTGTACCGCAACGCGCGGCCCTACAGCAAGGCCGCCAAGCTCAGGTGAGTCTCTAAAGAATGCCATTGACAATCATCATCATCATTTCAGCCACAGGACGTCCACTGCTGGACATAGTTTGTAGTTTAGATTTATTGGTACAATACAATACAAATACAAATAATTTATTGAATTGTGTGTATGTTTTACATACAGTAACATTTACACTTGTATACCTTAACTAATACAGAAACAAAAAACAAACGGTGAAAATTTTTGCTGACTACCGTCAACACCGACAATATCACTCATACGTCAATTCAACGGAGCAGCGGTCGGGCGTCATAGAAAAACGAGCGTTAATAGTAATGCTGAACGGGTCATAATGGCATGTCACCGACACATGCCGACGGCCAGCATTGACCACTAAAACTAGGCCTAGGCCTCCCCCAAACATAGGCCTCCCCCAATGACTTCCACATCGCACGGTTGGTGCGTTGACAATGCTACTGTTTAATCTGTTACCGGGCTTTATGGCCACCCAAAGTAGCAAGCTCAGGTGGCCGAGGAATGCCATTGACAATCATCATCATCATTTCAGCCATAGGCCTTCCCCAATGACTTCCACATTGCATGGTAGGTGCTGTTTAATCTGAGGCCGCGTAACACCGGCTTTATGGCCACCCAAAGTGGCGTCGTATTGGCGTGACACATTCGCAGAGAAACGTCCGGTCCTATAGCAAGGCCAATAAGCTCAGGTGAGTGTATCGTGGCAGTTTACACGCTTCGAGTCATTGGCTTGTGACACCGGCTTTATGGGCACCCAAAGTAGCATCGTATTGTCGTGACACACTCGCAGAGAAACGCCAGACCTACAGCAAGGCCACCAAGCTGAGGTANGACATAGGCCCCCCCCTATGACTTCCACATCGCACGGTTGGTGCGTTGACAGTGCTACTGATTAATCTGTGACTGTTTGACACGGGCTTTATGGCCACCCAGTGGCGTCGTATTGACGTGACACAGAGAAACGTCCGGCCTTATAAGGCCGGCCGAATTACTATAGCAAGTCTACCAAACTGAGACAGTTTAGACGCTTAGAATTAATGACTTGTGACACCGGCTTTATGGCCACCCAAAGTAGCGTCGTATTGGCGTGACACATTCGCAGAGAAACGTCCGGTCCTATAGCAAGGCCACTAAGCTCAGGTGAGTGTATCGTGGCAGTTTACACGCTTCGAGTCATTGGCTTGTGACACCGGCTTTATGGGCACCCAAAGTAGCGTCGTATTGTCGTGACACACTCGCAGAGAAACGCCTGACCACCAAAGGCCACCAAGCTGAGGTGTGTGCAAGTAGCTGTCAGGCTTTAGACTTTAGATTGTGACGGTGTGTCACCGGCTGTATGGGTCCTAAAGTGACGTTGCATTGGCGCGACACAGAAGATTACGCGCCTTTACATCAAGACAACTAAGCTGAAGTGAGTGTACAGTGGCAGCTGTCAAGGTGGGTGTCACCGGCTCTATGGACCCGCAATGACGTATCATTGTTGATGTATCAATCACACAAATGAACGCGCGCTTCGTCAGAAAGGCTACTAAGCTGAGGTGAGCGTATGGATAGCTGTCAAGGTTGGTGTCACCGGCTCTATGGGCTCACACATGATGCACAGGAGAACGCCTCCATGATATGAGCGTGTGATACCAAAGAATGCGCGCCGCTACAGGAAGGCCATCCAGCTGAGGCGAGCGTCAGAGCATGAGTGTCTGAGAAACGCGTGAGCGGCGTGACTCAAGCGAACGTCAGTCGCGCTCGCATTCGTCCAAGACAGTCCCACATAACGCGTACGTGAGCGGTGTCTATGTGTGCATAGCTCGAGCGCGCTTAGTATGAAGTTTACCTTCTGTCCTGTTTTGTGTTTATAGCAAGGCTACTAAGCTGAGGTGAGCTTGTATGTGGCAGCTATCAGTCTCCATGTAGGCCGTGTAACTCGCGCCTCTACAGCAAAATTACAAACCTGAAGGAATTTGGTTTCCAATAGTGAATACGTTACGAAACATTAAAGATCCTTACGGTGATGAATTTATCTATGAATCATTCTATTATTAACAACTGAAATGAAATGGATTAATTCGAACGGAAAAATAATTTCACAAATTATTGTGAAACCACTTTTAAATCTACGAGGATTCGTCCATGTTGTTTTCACTGATTAGATAATCTATCCTTTTTAAACATTATCTCTTGCATGGTTGGTTATGCCTCCTTTTTATTTTTGTATCTTATTTTTTTAGTTATCCTTTTATTTTTACGTTATTAAAATGCCCCAATTTATTTTTGTTTCAGTTCTCAGTGGTCACTTTAGGCGATTGTATAGGGTCAGTATGGGTTCGCCAAATTATGCACAATTTCTGCACAATATACGAAATACATAAAGTTTAAAATAGCATAGCACAAACTTTATATTTTTTTATAATACATGGATGAAAGAGACAACGCTCTACAAAAGTTTAGCTTTTGGATATCGGTGTCTCTCTCAAGCATGTGTCAGTAGAATTATTGTGTGCTGTACATTTAGAATGATGCTAGAAAGTCAGCAACTTGCTGCGAAAAGAAGTTGTGGTTTTGTATAATTTTCTTAATGATTAACGACTTAAAAATGGTATCATAAATCTATGGAACATTAAATCTAATCAAACAAGAATCTCAGAAACTTATTTATTTGGTATTTATAGCAGTCAAAATTGAGGAGTCTGCAGTATTTACAAGCAAAAGTATTTTAGTCAAAACTAAAAATTATAAAAGATGCATTTTACATAGCCTCGGATGTACAAAATTGTGATCGTATTGTTTTGTCTTTTTTGTTATTATTTAATTTTGTGTTACAAGTGACTTGATTGTATTTGACTTCTTATTCAAAATCTAAGTGCTTGCTTAGATTTTTCTTTAGTTTATACTTATTTGAGTATAATTATTACTTTTTTCTTTTTATTTCATCTTTCATTCCACTATTAATGGAACCAACATTATTATATGCATTTATGTATAAAAAATAATTTAGTATTAAAATAGTAATAGACTATTAAAAATGGTGAGATCTTGATAAAGGAAAAAGGAAACGAAGTACCTGAGATGAGTGCGCACGTAACTGATTGTGATAATTATGATTTTATATGATTGTATATCATTTTATTCTAGAATTAGAATTTTTGTTGGCAAATATCCGCCATAGCTCAAATTAGCGTCAAATAGTTCATGACACCTAAAGTGGACAAAAAGTTGATAATACAACCTTATTCCGTTGGAACAAAGACGTGGTGCGAACTTTTTGGCTTCTTTGGCTGGGTACTCACCTGCCGTTACTCACAGTGCTGCCTGCAGCACGTAACGTAGCATGTAACGTTACCAACCTTCCAAGAGAGTACGGCTCGTCCACGGTCATCGCGTATCTGGCTGCGAGCTCCTGAATCCTACTGCGAGCCGCCTTTGTGCTCGCAGTGAATACCGCCACTCGGCGGGTCGCTACGATCTCCCTGCGAACCACGCGCGAGCAGCTCGCAGCGGGCTCGTGCCTATGTACTCACTTGACGCAGTATCTGATATATTACATGCTACACGGCTAGATGAGGTTACTCATGCTTTTGGGTGTCACGAACTATTAAATTTGACGCTGAATGACCACGCCTTAAATTTTTTCCTTCTTTTGGGCCAGTTCTCTGTTTAACAAGGGATACAATATGGACACAGTATGCGAACAAAACGTATAAGATATGCGTATTGGAGTTATAATAAGAGAAAGGCGAGTTCCCAGTTGTATGGTTGTGACGGACATTTGCCATTATTACAAACATATTGTAAGTAGAATTTGACTTTAATTTCGTTTATGTATAAATAAATGCATTTTAATTTATTTTTTGTTTTTATTATTTTCGATGTTCGTCATTTATTTTGTAGATACTGATTTTAGTTTTGTCAATATAAATTTTTTCGTGATGTGAAAACTATTTGGCCCCAAATTCGATAACATTTCGCATGTTGCGTTCAACTTGCCACTCAGTTCTAAGCCTTATGTAAGTTGTAATAGGTGTGATGTTGCAACAAAATTATGTAGTTTGATGTGCTGTCGAATTATTAAACCCGAATTTAATATTTCATACGCTTTGAATATGGAACCGCCTAGATTCCACGTTCATAATACAGGGTGTGTGTGACCCTTGAAAGGTTCAACTTAGTAAATACGCGTTCTAGTCTCCTTTAAGTGACCTGCTTACGTGACACACGGCGCGTGCTCTGAATACGTGAGCTAATCTACGAGTAAATACGGTGCGGATTTATAAACTTATGTGGACTTAAACCCTGTATAGGAGAGCGACTATGAGTAAACCTACAGATTGAACGGTGACATATAGCTATTTACTCAGACTATGTTTGCGAAGCCTGTGAAAAATCAAAATCTGTGAATCTTTTCCTTTGTGGGAAAAATGAAGATACTAAAAGTAATTGGTGATTTGGTGATCTTCATCACGCGTTCAATAGATCCGCACCGGAAATTAGAGATCAAGACCTGTTTCACTGCCGTCGATGTTTTATTCAAATGTCACAATAAAAAATGTATTAAAACATTAATAAAACAATGTGATATATTTCTAAAAAGGCTGTATTTAAAACCTAATTCCGTACAAATCCCGGCAATCAAAAATCAGGACGCGTAAAATGAAAAATCTAAAAGGTTAAGCTCTCACGTAACTCAATTAAAATACGAGTGGCACTAACGGAAATTTCCATCGGACCATCCCAACAACATGTAATTGGTGTAATCCTCAAACCTCGCGTTAACGTTTGAAACCACGTTGGGCGCCAACTTGCCTTTTTGCGGCGGCGCGGGATGGAGGGGAAGGGGCAGCGTCGCTCGGTCTCGGCCGCCCGCCAGTTGCGCCGCAGCCGTCGCCGCGACCACACGTCTGCGTAGCGCCCGCGTCTCGCCCACACATGAAAAGCCCGATCTAATCGTGAGTGGACCGGATTACATAATTGCTTTCACTGGCATCACACACGACTGTTCAAATACGAAACATGGCTACAGACACCAATAAATGCATATGGAGTAACTTGATCGCAATCAGACTGATCTGGTTTGTAGCTATGCATTTTCGGCACAGTTGTGAACTGTAGATGTCTCTCCTCCACTGTTATGATGAAATTGATATTACACTCACTTAATACAGCACAAATACTTTGCTCAATCTTCTCGGTCGGTAAAAATCAATTCCATATTTACAAAAAAAAATCTAAACATTCGAAACTTCCAGAAATAATAATATTGGAAAAGCTGCAAGAAGGCTTTTTCCAAGTGGGATAAAGACTCATAAGACGTATAAAAGATATTAGCGTTGATACCGGGGATAGAGACAAATCCTGTCATATATTTCAACAAGTATTACGGTGCCGTAACACCTGCTGATACCGCAAAATCCGTTATGTAGTTTACGTAGGCTACAGGTATAAATTAGTTCAAGAAACAAACGCAGTATACTCAAACCTACATAACATTATTTCTCTGGTTATGTAATACGAATAAAATATAAGGTTTAGTAAAGAGTTAAAAATTACTGCAGTTTTCTTATTCGTTCGGTTCAGACGACATGAATGGTGAGTCACTTTCGATCGCGTTCGGCTCAAACGTTGGCGTAGCGTGATTTACACCATAATTAGACTTAAATTGTTAAAACGTGACGTTAATATTTGAGTTTTCAGACGTTTCCATGGACAGTTTGGCACGTAATTGATAAAATTCAAAGAATATTGGACTTTATTCAATAATTTATTTTTTGACTTGGCTGATTGTCAGACCAATCGAATATTCTGCTCTAGTAGGACGGTTTTTGACCATTTACGAAGGAGCAGGCATTGGTCTCCAGCCTCACGTGTATAATTTATTCACTTTATAGATCCAAACATTCCAAACATACTTTTGCCTAGGTTAAGTAAGTTGCAGCTTTCTCGGATTCATTTTGTTGATTTAAGGTTTTTACTTGTTCAGAATTGATCCAGGCATTAAGTAATGTGTAGTATTGTCTAGTATCCATAGTCCAGCTGGCTGGCAACTGGCTATTATAGCCCAGCAAAAAAGAAAACGTATCTGATAAGCTTCAAAGGTTTTTCATTTTACTCATATTGGTTGAGCTTGAATACACAGAACTGTTGCCCACACAATAGCCCGTCATAACACGCCCCGCAGGCTTTCAAATCAATCACTCTGGATGTAGGTATCATAGTAAGATATCTACTGTGGTTATGTATGTTTATCATCAACACAGTCAGTAGTAGGTATAAAACTCGTTATACCAGCGAGAACCTTTAATAATTCCTTTTATCCATGACTTAAAGCTTCAAGCAATCACATGCTATCAGGCTGTCTGAATTTGGCTACAAAATGGTCCAAAGGCTGTCCATCAGGCAGATTTCACTCTGAAGATTTTCACCCGTTGCTTTGTCTTGTAGTGTACCAAATACCAATTGATCCTTTTTGAATTCCAAAACCTTTCCAGTCGTTTCTCGACCAGTGAACCCGATCCTCGGCGTCGCAGCAGATCGATTTGCCTTATATTTGCTACAATACGGCTCTCTAGAAGGCACTCTGCAAGCTGACATCGTGTGTATCCATCCAGTTCCAAATTAACGAATGTTGCCGACTGGTCGGCCATTTGCATTCAGATTGCTATCCTATCTAGAATGTTCGGTATTGCCGAAGCTTGATGCGTATGCTCTGCTTGCTGCGGACCAATGACATCCCTATCTATAAATTATGACTACTTTCTGTAAAAACAGTTGACCAAAATTAGTCCCATGTACCATGTACTAACAGATGCGCACTTTTGGACCTTTATACTTGTAACTTAGTTTATCTTAGCTTTGGTTATACTTTTTCAGTAGGTAGACATATTACTTTCGTGATTGTAATAATAAGAACTGGATCTATAGGGACGATATGCAATTTAGCTTCTAGGTAACTTAGCTTCATGATTATGCATGAATTGCGCAGCATTTACAGCACAAAATATAGCATCAAGTTAAAGTATAAAATAGTTAGTTAATTAGCTAACAAAGGTAGGTAGGTACATCGTTTCATTATAAACTTTCTACGTAGTAGGTAGATCCAAAGTTAAACTTCAGCTTATTCAACCAACTTGTGAAAGTCAACGTGACTCAGTAATAGCACGAGCGAAATACGAGAACGTACTCGTAGGTTTACTTAATAGATGGGGGGTGAAACTTAGGATTAGTGGGGAGAATTAAGAAAGGAGTTTGATCAGCAATTTCTTGTTTATAAGTTTGCCTTGAACTAAAGCTTTGTAGACTCAATAATATACTTAATTACGAAGGAAGAAATTAAGGTTGGCTATTATGATAATTATCTTAAAGTTTTGTTATAAGAGCTTGAATTGCATTCAAAGCTTAATACACCTTCGACATATTAGAGATCTACACGTGTCTACTTCCACTACCAAGCAACAATTTTATACAACAGTCTAGTCTAGTCCGCAAAAAAAGTCTTGTCCCCTTTTCAAAAAACCTTAACGTTCCATAGCTCTTCCACAATCAAGTTGAGTCACTCTGAGTTTTTACTGAGTTTCAATTGTACTCTTTTTAAAAGCTTTGACATTTTGGAGCTCTTTGAAATGCAAGAAATTACGAAACTTCAGGTGGTCAAAAAAATATTTTGCCTCCTTTTTAGGAAAACATTGATTCTTTGGCTCAAAATTGGGTTAAAGTGAGAGTTATTTTTCTGGCGCTACTTACTTGTCCCCTTTGTGGTTATTCTTGCTCCAGTATTAAATCTGGCGAAACCGTGGAGTTACTCGTAGCTTCCAAATTAAGTGCCGTTCTCTTTTGTTCCATCGTCTAGCTCTATTTGAATAATAGCCGTTTTATTACGCTAATGTATTTCGGGGCGAGCGTGACTTAACTTGCCGCAGGGAGCAAATAGATATTATATTTTGCTACTGAATGCGGAGGCACGCTCTACTGACTTAATAAGTCGGGATAATGATTTCGTGTGGTAGTGTGATTTGTTAGAGTAGAATAGGGCTACCACTCTTCAATAGCGACAGATATGCGAACACCTGTAGGCCTAGTCGATTTCACGCGATAAGTCCATACATTTGTCGTTTAATTGTCGGTAAGAATTTGTCACGGCGCGCATCCATCCAGCCCGGCAGGCAGCTCAGTCTAGCCAGTGTATAGAGAGGATCGTGCTCTGTTTCTGCAGTGGATGGAGACTACATGTTCTGATGATGATGATAATGAAATTGATGAATCTTCGTCCAGATTCAGGGGAATTGTCGCTGCGGTCTTGTCTGTGTCTGTGCACCTGAGGCCTGCGGTTGGATTCCAACCTTACTAAATCAAATTATTTATTTAACTACCACACATCTAACTCTACACAGATATACTAGTACCTACATAAGATACAAGCAGTGAGGGTTATAAACCATCATAAAATCTGCGGGAACATGATTCCCTCCCACAACTCACTCGGAATGTATTACCCTCCAGATTGTTACATAAGATGTAAAGTCGGTATATAGGTACAAGACTCGCTCTCCCATTTCCCAAATGACGCTATTTTATTTCGCTCAATCAAATTTTATTTCGCCTTTTATTCGTTCGCTTCGCGTTGTGGAACACAATCGTCTTCAGAAACTTCGATATTCTTGGCAAAGGAAATAGAGTAACGTTTATCGGTTTTCGGGTAATACCCAAAATCACCAAACGCTAAAGGGAATTATCACGTAGTTATTACCGTTTGTGGGATTATGTTGTTCGAAGGGGAAATTAGGAAAACAAAATAATTACATGTCGTCTCCGGTACACAGATGTTTCGAATAGAAGTTTTCACTCTATTCATTTTCTTTCAAGAAGTACGTAGTTGGCAACTGCTACCTAAATTAATATGAATGAATAGAAGCTTTTAAATGTATGAATAGCTTATGCCCGCGGCTTCACCCGCGTCAAATTTAGTTTCTCACAGATAGTCATAAATTATAGCCTATAATATGTATTCTGGGTTATAAACAATAATACTGTAAAGTTTCATCAAAATCCGTTCAGTGGTTTTTGCGTGAAAGAGTAACAAACATGTTCACATCCAGACATCCATACAAACTTTCGCATTTATAATATTAGTAGGATTAGTAGGCAGGATTATTTGATACTTACCTTAGAGATTCTGTAGCAACAATAATAACGGTAGAATACTTATTCCATCAACACTCATCTAATCTTAACATCGCGCTCACTCAAGATGAAAATCCCGACTTGAGCTGTACTTAGTGTCATAATTTATACAGGGTCAAGCTTCAACCCCTCGAGAAATGAGAGCCATCTAGAGCTTTCGTTAATGCGGTTTTTCCAGTTAAATATTCATAAAGTAGAGGAAGATTACATAAATAGGTATAGGCAAGGAAATTCCTTTGGACACATACCTAAGTGTTAAACTTATATCGTTTGAGATATATCTAAAATAAATTACTGATCTTTAATATGGGTACCTACTTAGTTATAACAGTTTTAATTTATTTAATGGTCCTATGAGTTATTGATGGCATAATGCCTACCAATATAGTTTTCTCGTTGGAGAGATATGATCATTATTATTATTAAAGTACATTTCGTTAACAATAAATAAGTGTGATTTTGGAGCAAATCGCTACTTACACGTGTCGCACGCACAATTTTTAGGAAAGATTTTTTCATTTCAGTAAAATATTTCTTTCTCGTATAAAATCGTCTTCATGTAATAATATTCTAGTAGCTAACTTTATCGGTCTCGCCCTTCAATAATGGCATAAGTGACATAGACGGATGGTCTCGATTATTACTCGTATATTGAAATTCTTTTACCGAACTTTTTACGACGACGTTTCTGAGATTGAGAGAGTGAATAAAGGTATTGTTGTCTAACAAATCCAATTTATGTAGAGTCGCTAGCATATCAACTTTATTATGGCGACATTGTTCTGCCTGACGACCACCATTTACCTAAAGAAGCCTGGAACTCTTTCGAAGTCCAACTAAACTACAGTATGGCTAGCACGAAAAACTTTCGAGTTCAAATCGTTTGCGTGCTCAAATCGCCATCAAAAGATTTAGTACGAAAACTACAACAGCGCCCTTGTGAACGTGTCGCAAAGTGAACTTAGTATGAGAAATGGTTGAATGAAACTTATTTTGAGAATCAAAATTGTCACGTTATCGTTTAATTCGAAGGTTGACTACGCAAACGATTCGAAGACGAAATTTGTTCATGCTAGAGGTACAGAACGCGAGCTCTGGGTTTATTGTATGTCAAATACTTTGGCAAAATTCAAATAAAAGACAAAATCTTCGATGAATTATTGATACAGAGACGGGATCCCAACACCTGGTGCCTGTTGGCCCATAAAGTTAAATCCCTACTTAAAGAACAACGTGAGTCTAAATGTCGGGTCTCCTAAGCCCTTCCCAAGGTCACAGTACGGTCGGGTGGATTATTTTAAGATTATTTCGTTTGTTTAGGAAGGTCAGGTCAGGTCCAGCAGTTGTGGAACACGTGGAGAGGAGAATTTGATAATCCTTTTTAAATAAACAGTTTAAGCGTTTTTAAAATTAATCCTAAAAAAAATGTAGAAGCGCATCAATTTTGTTGAAGTAGGTAGTGACTTAGTAGCTCAGTTGGAAGAACAGTCACCCGGCAAGCGAAAGTTATGGGTTCGATTTGCGTCTTTGGCAGTTCGATTCGCGTCTTAGGCAGTTCGATTTTTTCAAGTTGTTTATTTAAAATTTTATTAAAGTCCGCAAGGGAGGGCTTTCGCTTGTGAACATTTTTAAGAAAACGTTTAAAATAAAGCCTTTTAACTACAACGAAGTTTTTCTGACGTCACGTACTTTGTTAAGCCATGCACTTAATTAGATGATCCTCCAATGCCATTTTGCATACTCATATAAAAAGTATACCCCCTTTGAGTTTAGCTCTGAACTACATAATAGTCTATTATACTAATGGTTTTTGTTTTCCGCGCAGATTGTGAGTCAATTGAAAACGCGAGCACGTATTCATAATAGCTCTCATTTTCTCTATGCCACATTATATGGAATATTTTTTTCACCGTACAACAAATTAAAGATTCTCGTCTCGTTTTCCATTATTGAGAAGTACTAGCGTCATTGACGAACACTACCCTCGTTTTTAAAGGTCTTCAGGGGTGTCAAAGGTCATCTAGTTTGACCTCGTTTTCTGTTAATGATTTGCTGAAAAATCCCAGTAATCGAGAAGAAATTTATCCTAATGGTTCTCTAGAGAAAATGAGGAAAAACTTATTCCTAGAAATAACGTCAATTTTGATGTTCTGGGAAATGAAATATTTTAATATTCCTCAATGCCACTTTCCAGCTTTGAGAAATGAGAATAATTTGTAGTTTTCAGAATATGTTGGAAACCCAAGTTTCCGCTGTATTTTTCAGTACAGTTCAGTACTTCAGTAACTAAAGGTCTTTTCTTACTGAACTTCTCAGTTATGAAATCTATAAATTCTTTAGAAAATAACTTTATGATAATACCTCAGATCATAGAAGGGTTCTATGATCTGAGGATAATACTTAGGTATGCTATTGTTTGATACTTGAATTGACACAAGATAGAAAACATTCAATTTTATCACTAAGACTGGGATGATATTTTGTGACGGTTTGAGTCCCAGTTAGTAAAAAACCTTTTCGGTGAATTTTGTTAAATATTTACAAAAGAGCCAAACAGCAACTTTAGGCATCACCTAAAACAATTTCAGAGGGTAAAAGAAAAGGGTATATTTGAGTAAATGCCAGTGTATTTCTCGACGTCGCNTATTTTTCTCAATTCTGCAATGTTTTAATTTTGTCAAACTGGTAATGACGTCAATTTTGGGAGAAGGGGGGGGGGTCATTAAGAAATGACGATAGGATGATTGTAGGGGGGGGGGGGTCTAAAATCTGAAAAAATCGATGACGTAATTTATGGACGGCCCCTTGTCCCCTTTGTGGTTATTCTTGCTCCAGTATTAAATCTGGCGAAACCGTGGAGTTACTCGTAGCTTCCAAATTAAGTGCCGTTCTCTTTTGTTCCATCGTCTAGCTCTATTTGAATAATAGCCGTTTTATTACGCTAATGTATTTCGGGCCGAGCGTGACTTAACTTGCCGCAGGGAGCAAATAGATATTATATTTTGCTACTGAATTCGGAGGCACGCTCTACTGACTTAATAAGTCGGGATAATGATTTCGTGTGGTTGTGTGATTTGTTAGAGTAGAATAGGGCTACCACTCTTCAATAGCGACAGATATGCGAACACCTGTAGGCCTAGGATGCGCGCCGCGAAAAAGCGTTAATCACGCCATTTTATCGATTTTACGCGATAAGTCCATACATTTGTCGTTTAATTGTCGGTAAGAATTTGTCACGGCGCGCATCCATCCAGCCCGGCAGGCAGCTCAGTCTAGCCAGTGTATAGAGAGGTTTCTGCAGTGGATGGAGACTACATGTTCTGATGATGATGATAATGAAATTGATGAATCTTCGTCCAGATTCAGGGGCATTGTCGCTGCGGTCTTGTCTGTGTCTGTGCACCTGAGGCCTGCGGTTGGATTCCAACCTTACTAAATCAAATTATTTATTTAACTACCACACATCTAACTCTACACAGATATACTAGTACCTACATAAGATACAAGCAGTGAGGGTTATAAACCATCATAATATCTGCGCGAACATGATTCCCTCCCACAACTCACTCGGAATGTATTACCCTCCAGATTGTTACATAAGATGTAAAGTCGGTATATAGGTACAAGACTCGCTCTCCCATTTCCCAAATGACGCTATTTTATTTCGCTCAATCAAATTTTATTTCGCCTTTTATTCGTTCGCATTCGCGTTGTGGAACACAATCGTCTTCAGAAACTTCGATATTCTTGGCAAAGGAAATAGAGTAACGTTTATCGGTTTTCGGGTAACACCCAAAATCACAAAACGCTAAAGGGAATTATCACGTAGTTATTACCGTTTGTGGGATTATGTTGTTCGAAGGGGAAATGAGGAAAACAAAAGAATTACATGTCGTCTCTCCGGTACAAATGTTTGGATTAGAAAAGAATTTTAGTTATACTTTTTTACATTAGTGAAGTTAGGTAAGTAAATTTGGGGTGGAAACAGTTTCTACTTAACTCTAGTCCGGGTTTTAATCTTCCTATAGAACCTTGGCAACTTCAATAGAATCTTTCATTTGGACCTAACTTATGTAATGAAGAAACAACTGCAGTAATTGATATTAGACAATGTTTATTTACTGAAACATGCTATAGATTTTCCAGTAATAAATCCTAAATAGATTAGGCATAGTAATTATGGATTGGGGGAGGCTGATAATGAGATTACATAGTTAATAATATACTTTTCAGACGTCTGTAGCAACAAAAATAACGGTAGAATATTCCACCAACACTCATCTAATCTTAACATCGCGCTCACTCAAGATGGAAATCTCGACTTGAGCTGTAGGTCATAATTTATACAGGGTCAAACTTGAGCCCCTCGAGAAATGAGAGCCATCTAGAGCTTTCGTTAATGCGGTTTTTCCAGTTGAATATTATTCATAAAGTAGGGGAGATTACTTAGCACATAATATAGGCAAGGAAATTCCTTTGGACACATACCTAAGTATTAAACTTATATCGTTTGGGATATAAACAAGACTGATCTTTGATATGGGTACTTACAACAGGTTTATCTAATTTAATGGTACTATGCGTTATTGATGGCATAATGCCCACCAATCCTACCCTACCATTATAGTTTTAATTGTCATTGGATAGAGATGTGATCATTAGGTATTATTATTAAAGTACATTTTGTTAAAAAATTATAAGTGTTATTTTGGAGCAAATCGCTACTTACACGTGACACGCACGCACAATTTTAAGGAACGGTTTTTTCATTTCAGTAAAATATTTCTTTCTCGCATAAAATCGTATTCATGTAAAAATATTCTAGCTAACTTTATCGGTCTCGCCCTTCAATAATGGCATAAGTGACATAGACGGATGGTCTCGATTATTACTCGTATATTGAAATTCTTTTACCGAACTTTTTACGACGACGTTTCTGAGATTGAGAGAGTGAATAAAGGTATTGTTGTCTAACAAATCCAATTTATGTAGAGTCGCTAGCATATCAACTTTATTATGGCGATATTGTTCTGCCTGAAGACCACCATTTACCTAAAGAAGCCTGGATCTCTTTCGAAGTCCAACTAAACTACAGTATGGCTAGCACGAAAAACTTTCGAGTTCAAATCGTTTGCGTGCTCGAATCGCCATCAAAAGATTTAGTACGAAAACTACAACATGTGAACATGTCGCAAAGTGAACTTAGTATGAGAAATGATTGAATGAAACTTATTTTGAGAATCAAAATTGTCACGTTATCGTTTAATTCGAAGGTTGACTACGCAAACGATTCGAAGACGAAATTTGTTCATGCTAGAGGTACAGAACGCGAGCTCAGGGTTTATTGTATGTCAAATACTTTGGCAAAATTCAAATAAAAGAGAAAATCTTCGATGAATTATTGATACTGGGACGAGATCCCAACACCTGGTGCCTGTTGGCCCGTAAAGTTAAATCCCTACTTAAAGAACAACGTGAGTCTAAACGTCGGGTCTCCAAAGCCCTTCCCAAGGTCGCAGTACGGTCGGGTGGATTATTTTAAGATTATTTCGTTTGTTTAGGAAGGTCAGGTCAGCTCCAGAAGTTGTGGGACACGTGGAGAGGAGAATTTGATAATCCTTTTTAAATAAACAGTTTAAGCGTCTTTAAAATTAATCTTCAAAAAAAAGGTAGAAGCGCATCAATTTTGTTAAAATAAGTGTCTAAGTAAGTAGCTTAGTTGGAAGAGCGCGAGCGCAGCAAAAGGTTGTGGGTTCGATTCGCGTCTTAGGCAGGTCGATTTTTTCAAGTTGTTTATTTAAATTTTTATTAAAGTCCGCAAGGGAGGGCTTTCGCTTGTGAACATTTGGAAGAAAACGTGTAAAATTCCTTAACTACAACGATATTTTTGTGACGTCACGGATTTTGTTAAACCATGCACCTAATTAGATGATCTTCCAATATTGTCATGCCATTTTGTACGCTCAAATAAAAAGTATACCCTCTTTGAGTTTAGCTCTTAACTACGTAATAGTCTATTATACTAATGGTTTTTGTTTTCCGCGCAGATTCTGAGTCAATTGAAAACGCGAGCACGTATTCATAATAGCTCTCATTTTCTCTATGCCACATTATATGGAATATTTTTTTCACCGTACAACAAATTAAAGATTCTCGTCTCGTTTTCCATTATTGAGAAGTACTAGCGTCATTGACGAGCACTACCCTCGTTTTTAAAGGTCTTCAGGGGTGTCAAAGGTCATCTATGTAGTTTGACCTCGTTTTCTGTTAATGATTTGCTGAAAAATCCCAGTAATCGAGAAGAAATTTATCCTAATGGTTCTCTAGAGAAAATGAGGAAAAACTTATTCCTAGAAATAACGTCAATTTTGATGTTCTGGGAAATGAAATATTTTAATATTCCTCAATGCCACTTTCCAGCTTTGAGAAATGAGAATAATTTGTAGTTTTCAGAATATGTTGGAAACCAAAGTTTCCGCTGTATTTTTCAGTACAGTTCAGTACTTCAGTAACTAAAGGTCTTTTCTTACTGAACTTCTCAGTTATTAAATCTATAAATTCTTCTTATCAGATCTACATTTAGAAAATAACTTTATGATAATATGTTATTGTTTGATACTTGTATTGATACAAGATAGAAAACATTCAATTTTATCACTAAGACTTGGATGATATTTGGAGTCTCAGTCAAAAGAACCAAACAGCAACTTTAGGTATCACCTATCACTTTCAGAGGGTAAAAGAAAGGGTATATTTGAGTAAATGCCAGTGTATTTCTCGACGTCGCGACAGCTTGAGAGGTAGTTAACAAGATGGATGGACTTGTATCTACGTACAGACGATATCATTTCAAGACAAACACTGGGATATCTTATGTAGTTGTTATAGGAGCTATTTTACAGCAAACATGTATAAGCCTTATGTGCTAATGTAATACCCAACCAGACATTTTAGAACTATGTATCTACGTACGAGTATATCGTGGATCTTGGGAAAATGTAAACCGAAAAACGCTACTTTTAGACTCTTAACTTCATTTTTAAACTCGAACTTATTATTACTTAAAATCAATGTTTAAACAACTGTTTTATGAAAACGTTTTTGAGCGATTCGTTCCATACCTATTTCTCTTGTTAAAAAATAAATCAAAAGAAATGAACCGTTATTTCGCACAGTATTCTAATTCGAACTTGAAAGTAATTCCAGTTCTTTGAGAGCTTCGCGTTTGTCGTTCCTCTTAAATGTTTTCGCTCGAAATGTTTTTAATTTGGCTCATTTGCGTGTTTTCAAAGGACAGTTATGTAAACCTGTGCTATGCGGTCTTGTTTGTGATGCTGATGTGGTTGAAATGACTATGCTAATTATGTTTTTCAGACCCAAAGCTTACATTTTATTTAATAAAAATGTTAACGTAGAGCTAAACTTTACCAAAACATTCATGTGCTTCAGTAAGGTTCAACTGAAAACATTTCAATACATTGAAAAAACGACGTATTAGTAGTTCTTACTAACTAATACTTAAGTAACTACACAATAAAAGTACCTATAATATTTATAACAGATTAAGAAAGAAGAAAGAGGTTCTATTTATGTTTTTTTTCGCTGTAGCTGTGCTCAACTTAACGGTGGGTAGTTAATCTTTTTTGCAGGAAAATTGTGTAGCCTTACTGACAAGACAAAATTCTGACAAGGCTACCGCTAGCTTAACCACGAATTAGAACAGCTTAATTTACGCCAGGGCAAATGTGCAATTTAGTTTTAAGTTTGTTAAGAGAAATAATTTTAACAAGGTTTTGCACAGATTTAACACGAATATAATTTTAAAAAGCGAGCGAATGAGAAGTATAAATATATTAACATAGAAATAAATCTGTCAGTTTCTAATAAACAATCCGTTTAAACTTAACTATAGGCAACCGTCTTTAATCACGATCAAAATGTGGCTAGACTAATTCCCGATTTGGCAAGATATATTCTAGGCCCAATATAAATGGCATCGGCCCAAATCACTCAGTTTCGGCCCAATAAATGTCTGTAAATCACGCCATGACACAACGCCAATGGGTTCATTTAATACTCGTAGGTAGGTAAACGCTGATTAATCACATTAATACAGTTAGTACTAAAAAGGAACTCTAGTAATAAAAATTAAATACTGGAATTGACTGGAATAAGATTAAATTATACGTTTGTAACTCCAGCTAAGCAAATTCCGTTTTGAAATTACACTTTACATAATCAATCTAGTAGGTAAACAAAAAAGTAAACACCGTATCAACTTAAGTAGTTGTGTTATAATATAAATGCTAGATTCCAACAAAAATGTACAGCTTGATGTGCTTTCGACTTTCAGCTGAAGCTTTATTTCTGAACCGAAATACTTGGATAAAAGCTTTACTCTGAAAAGAGGTTATCAACCCCATATTTTCAAATGGCTCAATAAAGAGACGTGGATCAAAATTATTTATTTTTAGTTTTAAACTTTTGCAGTAACGCTTACTAAACTGACTTTTTACTATAAAAAAAAGTTTTTCTGTCGAGTTTTCTTTTAAAACAGCTTTTCTATTCAGATAATCCAACACTAAAAAAGTGAAAATTTTAAGCCACTTTTTGCCTCGTGGAAAAACGTAGGCGACAAAATGGCCTCGAATTATGATAAATTGTTAAGGTATTTTTTTTTAAATTAAGTCTCATCACGAAACATGAAATTCTAGCCTTTCCTAAGCCTTTCCTAAATAACTCTACTAAAATCTAGTCCTTGCCATATTCTGCATTGAACTTTCCTTCACTCTGCATTATTTTTACTGCAATGCTACACGACAGACTGGCAAACTAGTACTTTATCAATATTTTCTGCTCAGTATTTCAATTCTATTGCATTTATTCGTCATAGCTAAAACAAGTTATTCAATTTGAACACTAAACTATGAGGTATCAAAAAGTCTAGATTTTAATAACTTTTCAGTACCTCTAGTAGGAAAAACTTTCGAGTTCGTTTCGTTGCGTATTCAAAGTGTCATCGAAAAATTTTGCATGAAAAATTAAACAGCGCCCCCTAGGGCGGCTATAATATAGGGGGCGCTGTTTAATTTTTCATACAAAATTTTTCGATGACACTTTGAATACGCAACGAAACGAACTCGAAAGTTTTTCCTACTAGAGGTACAGAAGGTTTCACTTACTAATGTGATGAGTATTTGAGTCTTGTCTTCTTTTGTCCACTGCTGAACAAAGCCTCTCCCAAAAATGACCACAACCATTCGCAGTCTTTTTATTAGTGACTAGCCGCCTGCGACTTCGTACGCGTGGATCCCATTTTACCGCGTAAGAACGCGGTTTAGATTTTTTCATACAAATGATTTTTCCCGCGAACTCCCGTTCCCGTGGGAATTTTGCAATATCCTGTTGTAACTAAGCTTAAAGTTTACTAAGGTACCTGCATGCCAAATTTCAAGCGTCTAACTTAAGCCGTTTAGATTTTTCATACAAAAGAATTTTCCCGCTAATTCCCGTTTCCGTGGGAATTTCGAGAATCACTTGTTGTAACTAAGCTTTAAGTTTACTAAGGTACCTACATGCCAAATTTCAAGCGTCTAACTTAAGCGGTTTAGATTTTAAATACAAAAGGATCTTCCCGCTAATTCCTGTTCCCGTGGGAATTCCTAAGTATACTATAACCTGCCCAGGAGTATGAAGAATAACTGTACCAAGTTTCGTTAAAATCCGTCGAGTAGTTTTTGTTTCTATAAGGAACATAGGTACAGACGGACAGACAGACAGACAAAAAATTTACTGATTGCATTTTTGGCATCAGTATCGATCACTAATCACCCCCTGGTAGTTATTTTGAAAATATATTTCATGTACAGAATTGACCTCTCTACAGATTTATTATAAGTATAGATTAATATTATTGAGAAAATAATAGAAATAACTAGGCCTAATAATCACATTGACTCTACATTTCGTCGCGAGACTTCAGCTCTTTCAGTTCCAGTTTGTACAGAGTACGGAAAAACATGTTCTGAAAAGTTTCAACTTTTCATTCACTGTAAAGTTATAAATGGTAGTCACCCAAAAGGGTTGATACAATTTCTTTTTCATTTGGTAGATTATTGTAACCTTTCGCGACCTTTATTGTATTAGGTCCATACCTCGTAGACTTAAGGGTCTCAAGGTCATCAAAACAGTCAAGCCAGGGATTGACAAGGGACGCCCTTTTGCTACAATAGAATTATCATTGATTTCGTAAAGCCTGGTGTCCGACAGAATGGGACAAGCCGTCTGTGATTGGACGAAATGTTTGCTGAAATCATAAAAAAGGATTGACAATTTTATATTTTATTAAATGAATTTAAAAGCCGTAGGTGCGTGTTATTCGAATTCAAATCCTTTTCAAGCTCGGCTCTTGTACGTACTCGTCCCAATACACAGGTTAATGTCTCAGATAAACATAACTTGAATTGAACTTGAATAAATGTTACTTACATAATATGAACTGACTTGAGTACACCTCCACAGCACTATTCATAGTAATTTATCTTTTATTAACATGTAAATGGTAGGTATTAGCAGACTTTATACTGTGTGTACCTATTAGTAGGTACATTAACTGTCAGGTATGATTTATTATATTTTTCATAAGAGTTTTATGTGTTATAACATAGTAATTCGTAGAAATGATAAATGATGATCAAAAATGATTTATGTACTGGAGAATGTTAGCGAGTTATTGTTCGAAATTCTGTGTTTGTAGAGTTTTTATTATTCAATGTAATTCATTCCCTCGTATCTACTAACAAGTAGATCTTACTGTAACTGAAAGTTATTGTATTTATACCATGTTACCTACTTAGCCACTGCTTCTAAAAAACATAGTCGTAAAATCTCCACTATTCTGAAACATTCCTTATTTGGCTGCTGAAAGTTAAAAACATTAATATTTTCCTATATAGTCTATCTAAAAACTTTAGAAGGATTTCTATCAAGAGTACAGTAGGGTAAACATTAACACAATTAGACTGTCAGTTATTTTATAACATTTTGATCTTGTTGTCTCCTGAAAATTCAGCTTCAAAATACATACAATATTAAAGATGACGAAGTTACCGACATATTTTGTGTATAATGTGTATTTTCACCTGTCAACCGTACAATGCCGGAGCCGCCGGCCGTATCGACCGGTCTGGGTCAGTTGGCGCGCTGCCAGCGGTTTAGTGAGGGTAGTCTGCCAGGTTCACTCGTCAATCATTGCTGGCTGCTGGTTCCGGGAGTTATTGATGGCAGACGCACGGTTAAGCCAGGAAATATCCTGGTACGCTGAAGGATAAAAACGTTACCTGCTATTCTTTCAGGTGTAAATCCATGTTAGTTAATAATCTGCTTAGTAATTGAAATTCTCCTTAAGTCGGGTTGGTTACTGAGGTTATAAACGATTTCATGAATCAGCATTTATAAATTATTTCCATGTCGCTAATGGCATCACATAACATCTGAAACCTCAGTTCATAAAAAATAAAACTACAAAAAGTGATTTTCTACTTAGTGTGTCTAAAAATTTCGAGTATTAAACATTAAGATTAGGTACCTACTTGATGTGGTTTCTCTACATTAAGTATTGTGTCCACATGTAAGTAAAAGAAAACTTAAAGAGAATCGGTCTATTTAAAAATAGCCATCAAAAGGTCAACGAGTGAAAGAAATGTCAAATGATCGAAATACATTAACAATAGTCTGAATCAATAGTGACCCGCCCTACTATGACATCTATGTAGACATTATAAAAACTGAAATAAATCAGAAAAATGCTCAAACTAAATAAAATACAGTCAACTCACCACTACATAAATAATTTATATTAACACGTAATATTACCTCAAGGTACAGTATATAAAAACCAGTTCTCCATTTCTTCTTTATTCCGGCGTCAACATTTCTTGCTCAACTAAGTTATCCTTACCCGTGTAGTGGGTGGGGGGTTTCCTGGGCTCTGGGGAGGCGGTTAAGTATGCTGGACGGCTACTGAATAATAACATGTACATAGTGTAAATTGGTGCAGTAGGTCATCTCTACATTACGCAACCAGGAGTTACATGCAATCTAAAAAGTGCTGTTTTATCTCACATTTATTTTTATAAACGTAACTCTAGGATAGCTAGGATCTAGATACACAACTACACTGCGAATTAAAACACAACCAGATTATGTTATGCTTGACATCAGGTTAACTGACTAGTTGAGCTGACGTATATCCAAAAAACTGTCAGTTTACTATTAATTTTATGATTTCGCACACACGGTCTTGTGGATGTTCCTAGTCCTACGTCACTTTAACTAACGGGCTGTGACCAGCTTTACTAAAAGTAGACCTACTGTGTTTTGTTTATACTGTGTAACATATCCGAAACAGTCGACAAGTATGTTAGATACCATGCGTTGGGGTAGAAATGTTTAACGCTAACTAAGTAAGTATCGTCCTCTGGAATAACTTTATTCGCTGACAACTTTATTTCATTTACTACCTACTGCGTACTTACATTAGCACCTATCCAGGATCTTTACATCCTATGCAGTAGTGGTGGTAATGAGAGGTTTCAATAATCCCGTAAACTGACAATGCGGTTGATTGATATTATCAATAATAAATAATAATAATAAAAATCTTTGGACAATTTCACACAGAGCGCTATCTAGCTCCAAAGTAAGCAATTAATATGCTTGTGTTATGGGTGCTAGCTTAACGGATATAGGTAGGTACATAACCAGACCCGTCACAGAAATTAAAATTCATCATTCGTTGATTGATAAATTTAATAACATTTGTTTACAAAACTATATCTACAGAGTCGCCTGTATCTACACACACAATACACATTCTGGCTAATAGGGTAGTAGCACAGATAGTATAATAGGTAGTAGGTATCTCTTGGAAATAACATAATACATTTACCATGTTGAATTTAAGTAGTACCTACTTGTAAATCAAGCTTAGCAGAACTCATCAAAAAGCCACATTGTAGACAAACGTTTACTTAGGTAATTCGTTGTAATTTATTCATCTACTGCCTACACGATTTATGGGTAACTCAAACATTCGTGCGGCTATTACAGGAACAAACTTTTGTAATGAAATGGAAACAGCCTGGAAGGCTCAATTATATTGCGCTAAAGATATTATTCCAATGTAATGGTACCTAGTTACCTACCTACTCTAAAATAATTGAAACGAGAAAAAAATATTATCTATTGGATGTAATGTTCCCAATGAAAAATCTTAACGTTATTTCTTGCTGTCATTACACAAAATCATCACGTTCAGCCTAGAGCAGTCCAATGCTGGACTTTGAGTCTTCGGCTTTCGGCTTGTAGTAGCTTCTGACAGCGATTTCGCAAGTCGTCACTCTACCTAGCTGGATTTTCACCAGCAGCGCAGCCTACCTAGGCCTTCAAGATTCTACACAGTACACACGGCATTGCCTGCGTTTATTTTCGATAAGTATGACATTGGTCACAGAAACTATCAATCAAAACTATCCTGATTCATTCTTTATGTATTTTTTTTTAAAGTAGAGCTCTGTAGGCGATATTCTTAGCAAATAAAAATTATGTTTTTTCAATTGAAAAAATCTGATTCCTCAGAAGGCACTTGCACCTCCGACCTTTGCTACCGGTCAACTGCTCTACCTAACTGCAGATATAAGTAAACTAGACTTTTCTAGTAATTTGAATGCTGTTGGCCAACTGAGGTTTAAACTAATTTTCAAGTAGGTATTTTGTATACTCCGTAAGTCAACTGAGCTTAAAAGCTAGTACAGGCGCGGCAGATTCTGTTGACAGATGTCGAATAAAGCTCTCGCTTCGGATAATATTCCGTGTAAATTGCGATTGGATGAGCATGTCCGTCCAATCAGAGGACACAGTTTTAGCTCGCATTTGGGCGCTATTTCATTTGTGGGAGTGGACCAGGGCAAATTGGGTCACATTAGGTACGGCACGTCAACGTAACCACTGCGGGTTCTTGTGCAGTTGTAATAGGGGCGAGATTGCAACAAAAATGGGTAGCCTGATGTGCTGTCGTGTGTACATAAATAATAAGGACGTATTGATTAAAAGTTACTTAAATTGACTGATTAAATTATTTACTTTGTGTACTACGAATTTATTTTGACTTTGATTCTGTCTACGTGTGTAACTTTGGGTATGTGAGATAGAGTCAAATGAAGGTGTTCTATGAAGTTAATAAGTAAAATGTTTTACAAAATAATTTATTTGATGCAAAATCCCGAATGCTTTTATAAATATTTTCCATTGATAAATTAATCACATATTTAATACACTTTCGCTCTAACAAATCTGGGGCATAATTGAATGGACAACTGGACTGGGTAATCCCCCGTTAGTGACAAGAATAATCGTGTGATTATTATTGCTGTCAACAACGCTGATATAACTTTGTCAACATGTGGGATGGTGGATTAAGCGAATTCGGAATTGAGTTGGGAACCGAGATTCGTTTAATCATATTGGCAAACAAATTGGTTATTTTGCTTTATCAAATATTAGGATCGTACGGAATTTAATGCAATCTTTGAATAAGCAGAGAGGATTGAGCAAAGTATAACAAAAACAAAAAGAAATAGGCACACATTTGCATATACAGTAACAGTTTAAACTCAGCTTGTGTTTTCAACCCAGTTTTGATTTTGTAGAGGAGGTCGGGCAAAATTGGACAATCGTTTCAGTTAATTTTATATTAACACTTTCTCATAAGAAACCGTTTATTTTCCTAGCCGTAACATATGAAGAGGATGGAAACCAAATAGTAAAGTAATATCGCACACAGAAGTGTAAACTAGTGTAATCAGACATTCGTTCGGGCTCACTTCGGGAATATTCGGAACAGTTCGGAAGCCGCCACGAGTGGGGAGGCGCGAAGGATCTGCGCCGGAGGAGTGGAGGTGTAAGATGGAAGATAATGCCGACCAGATTTTTACATTCAGGTAAATGTTCTAATTTTTAACTGTACTTCTATATTTTTATGATTATACTTAGATGATTTTCTTTCTCTGGGAATACAGGTAATTTGGTATAACAGGTATTTTTCTGTTATTAAGAATATTTCAGCCACAGGACTTTCTCTGCTGAACATAGGCCTCCCCCCAATGCTTTCCATATGGGTATTGCCCGGTTGGTAGCGGCTTGCATCCTGTGGCAGAAATGATGATGATGATGATGAAAATTTATTAGTAGGTAATTCGTTTTTCTCAAATTACTAATACTAGTTCTAACCTCTCCTTAATACTTAGTTCAGCAGATGACGGAATTTGAACTCCCAATCTTCAATAATATATCCCGTCTCCCGAGTATCGTAAGTCTTCAAGAAGTGTTCACAGACATGTTGACAAATACAGGTTGAACGATACAGGTACAAAATGTACGATAAAATTCGCGAATATACAAACACAATACCATTCTAAAGAAACAAAGGAGTCCATGAAAATTAAATGAGGGTACCACATTATTCTATCGCCTTCATTACTGCTGTTGTGATGTCGAACACAGGCGAAGTTTTAATTACGTGTCCCAGAGAGACAAAGCCGAGGGTGCTCTGCCTAATGAGATGTGAAAATACCGCCTATCTGCGATCAAACTTGTCCTGACTAGCTTTTCCCTGCTAGACAAGTTGTTAGTTCTCACTTGGCTTATTTTGTGTAATAATAATTGTACCTACCAAACTAAATAACGATAGCTATCCTAGTGGATATTGTTAGTACACTGCTTGTCTCCCATAGTTACTATCTAAAGCTAATTTAGCTATGGATTTTGGCAAATAAAACTTTTCTGTGGTTCATCATCATCATTTTTTCAGCCACAGAACGTCCATTGCTGAACATAGGCCTCCATATTCACCGGTTGTAGCGGCCTGAATCCAGTGCCTTCTTGCTTCTTGCTACCTTTATGAGGTTATTGTTGGTTCATCTTGTGGTTCTTTTCTGTTAGACTAGATTATTTATTATTTAAAAGAACAGTAAACAACCACCTACAGATGTAATAAAATAGGTTCATTTCTGGTATTCCACTAGATATTTCTAGTTTATTATAATCACACGTCCGTAGGTGAGAGACAGCGGAAAGCCGGGTTAATGAGGTATCGCAATCCGACCCAATGATGGAGAATCTATTTTTGGATCATTGCTTTTGTAGCACGTGAAATACAAACTAAGGCTTCCCTAAACGTGACTTGCGCACCGAAAATTTCAGAGTAGAGCCGTTGCCAAAAATGTTATTCGAAAACTAATAATAGTAACGGAAAAGGTTTCACTTAACTTTTCATATGCCCAAAACTATTTTAATCTCAGTTTTTTATGTAATTTGGCATATTTACAGTTTCTTTTAAAGGCATCGCAAGAGAACTTGTACCATTTGGTCGTTTTCGTGCCTCTGGGCATATATGGAAGAACAAACGTAGCTTTGTTATTGTTACAATATTTCTTACATTCAGATTCTTAAATTAATTTTCTTTCAGAGCTGAATTAAGACGATGCAAATGCCGAGAGTCGCGACATCTGTCGCACAATTGGAAAGTCCACAATTATTTATTTGCTGAAAAATTTCTCCAGAAACTCAAGTTCAGATATTGCTCTACTTATTAACATTACTCGAATTTATTATTATTGTGTTCTGATTCCGTGTGAAATATTGCTTTTCATTTAATTTGCCTCGCAATATTTTTTTTATTAAAAGCCATTCATTTGTAATTAGGAAGATTTGGTTGATCAAATAGGCACTTTAAATTTCTTTGCTTCAAAACTTTAGTGGTTCATTACTTGTCTGTGAAATTATTATTGAAATATGTCTGGAAATATTTCTTAAAATTTTAATAGGGAATTCGAGAGCATTTGCCTTGAATTCGTAGGACTCCCACGCTGCTACAATTCTAATCCATTATTCAGGCGTTTCTCCAGAAACCTAATACTGGGAATATAATTGTGGGTAGAACTTTTAGAATGGCTCTAAACGTGTTTTAATTAAACTTTGGCCGTGTTAATTATTACAACTTTATTATAAAGTCAGCATATTTTATATTCAGAATAGGCTCAAAATTAGTTATATTATTTCTTGTAAAATAAGACCACGATCAATGTTAGTCATTAGTATCTTAATTTAGTCTTCAATAATTCAAATTAGACACTAGTGTACAAGTATACAAAGAAAATGCAATCTTCTGTGCCGTGTGTAAAGTTATAAGCGAATTTCACTAGTGTTTTAGCAGCTCAGCAGTACCGTGTATGTGTAATATTAAAGTTGTAGTGTGTTTAAATAAGTTTGCAGCTTTAAAAATTTAATTCAGTTCAGACGCATATTTTAGTTTAAAGCGAGGCTGTGAAGGCAGTTGTAGGCCTACTGCAATGACGAAGCAAGAAAATACAAAATTAATTTGAGAATGGAGTATTCTAAATAATTGTAACATTTATTTAGAATTCATAAATTAAGAAATTCTTCAAGAGTAGAATATAAAGATTCAACGATCTATATGGCCCACACAAACATGCAATTACCTAACTAATTAACTGTTCTATTGAAATTAACGTATTTTAGTTTCTGGAGTTCTGGACTATTGTTCAGAAACTAAAATACGCGCTTACACAAAGAAAAGTTCGGAAAATATTCCTTTAATGTCCTGAACTTGAAAACGTAAAATAAAACTCTTTTTTGTTTTACCTCAGAGAGCAAACAATGGAAATCGTTAGTCATTCCGGACACAATTCGATCACGATTCCAACGATACCCCCTCTCGTTAAAACTCCAAAGGACGTAATTACTCCCCACTCCACCTTCGGGCGAAGTTTTTCATTTTTGCGTGGAATATTTCCAGAGTCCGATATTGGCCGCGTCCCGCGGTCTTGCTGAGGTATTCATCTCGTATTCTCAAGGTCGGCTCGTTTTTCCCCATTCTCCTCGCACGCAGCTGCGTTTTATCGCATTGGGACATCGAGTGCTATCAGAGTCAGATATTCTTTACTGTCGTTACGTTATAAATGATATTTACTGTCGTTTTCTTTTGAGAAGTAAAATTTAGCACCCGTATGAAAGAACTATGACGGCCGTTTGGTGTAGTGGTTCAAAACGGACTACTATGCCGAGAGGTCCCAGGTTCGATTCGCGGCCGGGCAGAAATTGAAATGATAAATTTTAATTTCTGTGACGGGTCTGGGTGTTTTCTATGTATAATATGTATGTATTTACAAAAAAAAACAGTATTTAAGTATATTTTTTAATAGTCGTTATCTAGTACCCATAGTACAAGCTTTGCTTAATTTGGGGCTAGCGGCGCAGTGTAAAAATGTCCAAGGATAAAAAAAAACTGTTTATATTTTGAGAAATAGGCCTATTTTAGATTAGGTTAGCTGGTAGTATTAGCAGTGCCGTATTATCCATAAGGCACTTTAGGCCAGTGCCTAGGGGCCCACTATGACCAGGGGCCCAGCACTCCCGATAAAAAAAAGAAAAAAAAAATCTTAAAGATTATTTTTATGCAACAAAACTCAAACCACTTCAAAACTTCGCCTTATTTTGGTTTACATATTCAATCGTCATACATATTATTTCGATATTGTGGAACCTAATTCATTTTCGTAACGTTGGCATTACTGCTTTGGTTTATATGACAGGTCGACGGTCGATGCCCTTCAGAGGCTAAAAAGCCTCACTGCGGAGGCTACGGAGAGGGGTGAGGGTGTGTTGGCTGTATCATTCGATCTAGGTACTTCAACATCACAGAGTGCCTCAGTACCTTCGAGCGCTGCTGGCCGATTACTTACGGGACCGAGAAGTCCTGTAAGTTAACAGAGACGGCCAGCTCAAACGGCGCGGCGTAGCCAGCGGGGTTCCGCAGGGTTCGCTGCTTGGTCCTATCTTGTGGAACCTAGGCTTCAACTGGCTCCTCCGGGGCGTCCTTCTCGCGGGCATGAGTGTCATATGCTGTGGTCTGTGCGGATGACACTCTGGTCACTACCCGGGGAAGACATTTGGAGCCGCGGCACGGCTAGCGTCGTCGGGAGGCACATTAGTCGCTCGCAGAATACGACGCCTCGGCCTGAAAGTCGCGCTGGAGAAGACTGAGGCCCTCTTCTTTCCGGGGCCTCGCCAGCGCGCCCCTTTCGATGCCCACATTGTGGTTGAGGACGTTAGGATTGACGTCAAAGGCCAGATGAAATATCTAGGCCTCACGCTTGACGGGAGGTGGCATTTTAGACCGCACTTCAACGGGATAGCTCCACGCCTCCTCAAAGCAGCCGGCGCACTGAGTTAGCTCCTCCCGGATTTGGGAGGGCCACAAACGAGGTGTAGTCGACTTTATGCCGGCGTTCTGAGGAGCATGGCGCTGTATGGCGCCCCAATCTGGACGGACGCACTCAACAAGAGGGACAATGCTGCCCTTCTGCGCAGACCCCAGCGGGCCATAGCGCAGAGGGTCGCAAGGACCTACCGCACGGTAGGGCACGCTGCGGCATGCGTCCTCGTTGGTACTCCTCCTTGGGAGCTAGAAGCTTGTCTGTCATCTATCACTGGATGGCAGACCAGAAGGCGCGTGGAAAGCGCCCGGCCCCGGACCGGGGCGGCGCCGTCAGGCAGGAAGAGCGCGAGATCATGATCGACCGCTGGAAGGAAGACATGACTCGGGCGCAGTTTGCCCGCCGCACTCTGGACGCCATTGGTCCTGTTCTGGACCAATGGTTGGAACGACCGCACGGGTTCCTCACGTTCCGTCTGGCGTAGGTGCTGACCGGGCATTTTATTTATTTATTTATTTATTTCACTGCGGCCGGAATCTTTCACTTCCGAGCCTGGTCAACACCATTCTGGGAAGTGAAGGATGCTGGAAGGCGGTCGCCTCCTTTTGCGAAGAGGTCATCCTTCAGAAGGAGGCAGCGGAGCGCGAGCGGGAGAATGATCCTCTCGCCTCATCGCTCCGCAGGCGGAGAAGGGGGTGGAGAAGGCGGTTGTACGAACTGTGTAACGATCTTTTTCTTCGATCAATCTTACTTTATACTTGTGTCACAGAATATAACTGAAGTGCTCCGTTTCTCCTTTGTGAATTGATTGTGGAAAGCAATAAATAATTTTCGACTGCTATGAACGGACTTCATTAATTGTTCCTCGAGCAACATACCCACAGACCGTTCTACTCTGCCCCCAGGTGGCAGCCAGCAGGCCGGGGGTGTGGGGGCACTCTTGTCACCTCCGTCTGACGGGAATGGCATGGCGTTTCGGGCCATTCCCGTCGGACCCCCACAAGGGGGGCGTGTAGGGTCCGCCGTGTAGGCGAGCTGTCGCCGGTGGTGTCGCGGAAGTCTAAGGCTACGGCCGGATACTCGCGACACCCCCACTTTGGCGATGACGGAACGCCGCGGAGGTTTTA
Organism: Ostrinia furnacalis; assembly: GCF_004193835.3. NCBI lineage: Eukaryota > Metazoa > Arthropoda > Insecta > Lepidoptera > Crambidae > Ostrinia > Ostrinia furnacalis. The sequence continues at coordinate 179,008 of NW_021136942.1, read as the reverse complement.
TTGGGTATACCTTTTCAGGACGGAGCAGCGCCCTTTTTAGGGCGCCGGGAGTCCCACACACCACCCTGTCCCCCGGCAGTGGTGACGGTGCGCAAAGCATTTTCTCCGCGACAACAAAAGGGGGGCCCGAAACAAGCTGTGCCTAGGGGCCCCGAGATGGTTAATCCGGCCCTGAGTATTAGTTATTCTGTGCCTTCGTTTTGGATGAAGCTGCCAATTGTTGGCTAAAAATAAAATTCCATAATATAATAAAAATTATAATAATTATAGATGAAACATTTTGGTGACTACAAAACTACAATAATAAAAAATGGGATGATAAATCTTGCAAAATTGTTCCCAAATAAAAAAATTCATTCCTTAAACTGGTCGATAAACAAAGGCACCGTTTATCCATTGTTTCCTTCTCGCTGGGCTGAAAGGAGCTTTTTTCGTAAAAGCATATTCCACATTTTTTTGTGATTACATTTGAAAACGAAAGCGTCTTTGACGGAAGCTTTCCTGGAAAAATAATATGGTTCGGGTATTATTCGAAATACAGAAATAATTTTCCAGGTATTATAACTTGATCATAATATTATGAGAATCGTGTTTATTTTAGCATCAAAATTCGTATTTCAATGATTTCATACAACTTAGGAAATTAAGCTAATATTGATGTTGTATCAGTCTTTCCCTCTAATACCCATGGCGTACAACATGTTATATTATATTGTAGGTAACCAGTAGTTTATGTAGCTAAAAGTTTAGTTGTACATAAGTAGTGTAGTTCCTATAGGTATAGGTACAAAAGATTTGATGAGTTTTGACTTTTTGAAGTTTTAAGGGCATAAGTAGGCTCATAAAACTCAACATAATATTATTATATGTAATTTTTGGTAAAAATAAACTGCTTTCGCGTGCTATCAAGTCTTGTACTGTGACAAAACAAAAATCTCGCGACAAAACACAGGACAAAACTAGCAACTAATAAAAAATCCTTTTCAATCCCATAGGAATGAGTATGATCGTTGCCCTTCCTAGAAAAAAGCCTTTATTTGCTATAATCGCGCATGATCTAGCACGCCCGCCCAAACCGCCCGCCCAAGTAGCCTACGTAGAAAAGGTCCGGCATAGCGTGAAAAAACACTCTAATTTCCTGACCCAGAGGCTTTTCACATGAAAGGTTTTCCGAATATCTAAAAAGGGATGAGAATTTGGGCTCCAAACAAGGTTAAACTGATTATTGATTTCGTACACGAACAATTTCTGACCCAATGCCAGAATCATACATGAAACAGATAGTGACCTAAGTTGTGAGACTTTGTTAAATAAAAGTTGATACTTTGGTGCCATATCAGCTAGACTTGTGTAAGCCTGAAAGCCTTTTATTGATTACCTTTATGTCTACGAGTGACGTGGTTAGCTTTTAGTGCCCATCATTATTTTTGATTTTATTATGTAAGTGATTCTGAATTTTTATTTTTTTGACAAGTTTATTTGAGCTTAGGAAAAAAACATTAATTACCTAGTTATACTATGTTAAGAGAAATATGTCTGACGATTTGTAAGTACTATTTAATAGCCTAAACAAATAAAGAAATTTTGACTTTGACTGATGGGCTATATAGGTACTTTGTTGTCGTGGTAGGGTAGGGTAAGAACATAGCTTCCCTAAGTACTATGTTGGGACGAGTATAAGTGCAAGGGCCTACCTACATACTAACAAATATTTGAATATTTGGGTTCGTATTTGTACATCGAAATTCCGTAATAGGATCGTTGTTCTACAATGAAATAAATTAAGACTTGACGTCGGACAATGAAATCAATTAACTTAGTGACTACCCCTTTGTATTATTCATAACTCATTTAGTGCAGTTTCTACATTCTGCAGCTTAATGAATAAATGACTTTTCTTTAATAAACTATAGCCAGTGGTTTTCCCAGTTCTTAAGAGCAAGTTATGAAATTCTCTTGATTTAATTAAACATAGGGTCTTTATTACCTTGTTTTGACAATCTTTCCTTGATTACACTGCTTTTAAGCACTTGTGTGAAACAATTTTTCAACTTTTAAATTAGTATTTGCCAAGCTGACAAGTACTAAAGTTAGGACTTTGTTGTAAGCTCAACGCAACTTTATAAAAGCTCTGAGTAGGTGCTTAAGTTATACTTTCTTAATTTTAATCATTTTATGTTTAACTGTAGGTATTTTTAACATAGTAGAAATAATGAGTGAATGAATCTAAATCTAATAACTAACATTTTCAATGTATCGCTGTTGGTTTCTATAGGTAATTATAAATAAACAAATGAAAATAAATAAGAAAACGTAACATTTCAGCCAATCGCAGTACCTACATATTGTTACCTAACAAAACCTGACTGATTAACCTGTGCATAAAAAATTACTCTGTCTTTCATTTTATTAAATTTTCAGTTGTCCCTTATTTTACTCGTTAAACAAAAGACAATCTTATCTCCAGACCATAAAAGTTTCTTTTCATAAAATTAAAACCCAGGGGAAGACAGACATCTTTGTTTAGAGAGAAGCGTGGGTAGAAAGCATAAATACAGGTCGTACATCAGTATAGCCGCGTTGCAACTCATTCCCGGTCCCGGTCCCGGGAGCGTGTATTGATCCGTCCCGCGCCCTTGAACGCGGGTACACCCTACACAGTACAAATACTACGTATCAACATCAGAGAGATTCAAATGGGAAAATAATAATAAAAAAAGGTTTTGAGTTTAGAATGGAATTACAAATGAGGAGATCTGAGAATTGAAGTCATCAACAACGTCAACAAAACCAGAATGTGATTAATTATACTATGTACTTAGTTGAAATATTGGTACTAATTCTATGTGAAGTCTTTAGATCTGAAGTCATCTAAGAAAGAGCCTAGTAGGCAGAATTGAGGTGCGTGGGACTGAGAATTAAGTACTTGAATGTGGTTTACGAGTGGAAAGAAAGAGTTACTTTAGGGCGTCTAAATGCACGGTAATTACAGGGGTGTGCGATACTTAAGTAAGATCCACAGCGAATAAATTCCACACAGTCTTCAAATCTTAAAATAACTTCTCTTTAGTGGTGTAAGTTCGTGTGAGTCACCCTTTACTTCCAATATGAGCGCTGCAGACTGCAGAGTCTATTAGGTACTTTTCGTGGTGCGAACCCGCTGTGGTGTGAGTTGGTGCGAGTCCCCCATTATTCAGACCGCTGGTCACCCTATCCCGCCCCAGCGACGGTATTGATCCGGCCGACCTTGATCGCGAGTACACCCCACAATATTATCTTTTTACTCTGGACTATAAACTCGAGATTATCAAAAGCTTAATCTTACTCAAATGGCCTAGGATTACAGTTACAAAGGCAGCCATTATTGACTTTGAATTTAAGATTTTTAAAGAGACCATCTTGAATATAGTTCTGTTCTTGTTTTTAGGGTTCCATTGAAACACCAAATGATCCCTTGTGGCTGTCTTTTACAGAAAACTTTACTTATAAACGAAGTACCTACTTGATGAAAATACTTGAAAAGAACTAGAATGCAGGACCTTTAATTAATATCACACTATTATGTAGTAGCAAAGGAAGGACGTACCTATGTATATTTAGCAATGGAAATATTCTGTCGTCATCTGTTCTAAATCGGCAGTAGGTAAATTAAGTTCCTAAGCTTAATTAGTATCTGTACTGACTGTCAAATGCTAAATCTCCAGAGCTCAACGTCTATATTAAATTGTGACAACGTCACGGACGAGAAACGCAAACATTTGTAAAGTACCCAGACAAAGACGAGGGCAAATAAGCCTCGGGCAGGACTATAGTGCTTTGCAAACAGACAAGGGGAAGTAGTGATGTACAAGGCTCGAGGCTTCCGAGTCCTTTTGCCGAGAGCTCAGAGTCGTTTACAGGGCTTGCCTCGTTTGTATGTAGCTCGACGACTCGGAAGTCTTTTTTAGAGTTCGAGCCTTTTTCGGGGCTCGCCTTGTTTGTAAGAAGCTTGGAGTCTTTCGCAGAGCTCGAGCCTTTTTGAGAGCTCGAGCCTTTTTGAAAGCCCAGTTAACTTTTGTGTTAAGATCGTTCTTTTGAATAAAACTGCAGGAATTCTGATACCTACAATAAAATACATATTTGAAAAACGTTTTTCACAACAGGACACAATCAAATAATGACTACAAACAATTAGAATTAGAATTTTTCACAACAAAATAAAATATAGGTACATTTTAAAAATCTTATAATAAAAATCAATGTAGGTGATGTTTTTTTTTTATTTTTTGCCGAAGGTTTGAGCTCTTTTGAAGGTTCGAGCTCTTTTTAAGGCTCGAGCTCTTTTAAAGCTTCGAGGCATGGCTCAGAGAGCTCGCAGCTCGGCTAAGCTCGGGGGCAACGAGCCTACCGAGCTCACTGAGCCTTGCCATTCCGCCTCGAGGCTTCAAAAATAGGACCCCGTACAGGGGTGAAAACTGAAGCTGATAGAATCAAGAAAGTCTTATGTCCTTCCCTACAAAATTGTTGAATTAAAAAAAAGCTTCTCTCGTAACCATCTTCCCCATTTACTCTCTATAGGGAATAGAATTAGAGGGGAAGTGCCGTGGACGGGTGAAAACTGAAGCTGATAGAATCAAGAAAGCCTTATGTATGTCCTTCCCTACAAAAATATTGAATTAAGAAAAGCTTCTCTTTTAGCCATGTTTTGATCCCATCTACTCTCTAAAGAGCATAGAATTAGAGGGGAAGGCCCATGGAGGGGTGAAAACGGAAGCTGATAGAATCGAGAAAGCCTTCATGTCTTTCCCTACAAAATTATTGAATTAAAAAAAGCTTCTCTCTTAAAAGCATCTTCCCCATTTATTACTCTCTATAGGGAACAAAATTAGAGGGGAAGTCCCATGAAGGGGTGAAAACTGAAGCAGAAAGAATCGAGGACGTCTTCATGGGTTCCTTTTACAAAATTATTGAATTAAAAAACCTCACTAATCTCATATTCCGATCCCATTTACTTTATAAAGGGCACAGAATATGAAAATGAAAAGATCTGTCCCATTATATTGCCAAAAAATAGTGGTAGAGCTTTTAAAAAGGGTCAAACCAAAATATTGCGTGTTTTGACTGGATGAAGCTTGCAACATTTAACTGTTCACAAGCTTTTCGGGAAACCCTCATCATCCGGAGGGTAGCTGCGATCTCACGGTTTCAAGGTGACGCCGCGGCCGTGACCCAAAAAGCCGACAGCGGGATTGGGAACCCCCTATTTTGCAGCATTCAAGGACGAGTCCTGTTTGCAGCATCTGGCGGCAATCGATTTTCTAAAGTAGTCTTTATGACAGATCCATGCGGCCATATTTCTTAGGTGCGGACAAAAAAGAGATTAATTATGTAATATTTATTTTATTTCTTAATTATTTTTCTTCACTTTTATTTAGCTTTCACCCCCACTCATTATAGGATATTTTAACAGTCATAAATATTGAGGTTATAATAATCATTATGTACCTAATACTTACTACAAGTGTAAGATTATAAGTCGATTCTGTGGTTTAGATGTGAAAGCGTAACATACAGACATATTATACTTTCGCATTTGTAATATTAGTAGGGATAGGGGTTGTGATTGAGGTATACCTAAACTATGTAAAGTTTCATTTAAATATCTTCACCAGTTGTATTTAGCAAGAGTCATTGATTGAGTAGATAAAGTTAAATTCATCATCTATTTTACAAATATTTCCTATCTTATTAAATCCGGCTTCCTGAAACTACTTGGTGGCCCTACTTGAGACATCCGTTTCCGCTCTTGAACTTCGAGGGGCATGAAAGGGGCGGTTGTAATCTTCCCTCTCGTTACTGAATGAGTCACCTTTCAAGGGGGTTGATCTGAAACATCAAAACACACTCAAGTTACCGCTATTAAGTTAAATAGGTACTCGTACCGCATAAATTAAATTAAATTAAATTACATAAATGGTATAGATACATCATAGAGGCGTTAATTCCTCTATGAGATATAGTTCCAAAATACTGAACTGTCCTATCCATGACATTGACAGCGGGGCGCCACCGTCAATACCGGATCGCTGGTTCCAATTTTTGCCATGTTGGAAACCATTTATAGTTGAACGATAGTAGCGCCCCTCTGTCATTGAGTTTGGGGGGGACAGTTCAGCGTGGGTCATCTATACATTATTCAACGTAGATTTAAGAAGCTTTAATAGCGTTACTCACTATTTAGGACCTAACTATTAGATGCTAAAATTGTTAGGTTGTTTGTTGATTAGTATGTAATAATACAGGTATTTATTTTGAGTTTTTTTTTATGATGGCGTTTCAAATTGCTTTGCTCTTTCTTTAAGAGAAACTCTTTGGGAAAGAGAGTCGAATGTTATGAGAACTGAATCTGCGACCTCTATTACAGACATTTTGGCTATATTAAGTTCATCTTTTGAGTCTTCATATTTTGTGCATTTTTATAAGAATGTCACATCAAGTAACTTCGTTTGGTACCTTTTTGGTACTTACAATGCTCAATTTCCCCTTGTATACCTTACCTAATTAATCAACGTCCAAGGCTGAACGTATTTGTTGATGGCACACAGGGATTAAACACCTGCTTCCCCTCATTACCCCCATACCCCAGCGAGGGTGGGGGTGAAATTAAGTCGAAGCCTACTCCCATCCAATCTGCAGAAGTTATTGCATTACGTCTGCCCCAGGCTTATACGAAGTACCAGCACTAATTGGATTTACATCAGAGAAATCATTTTGCAATTTGATTGGAGAAAGTCAGGGCTAACCGGGGAAAATTAGCTGACCAAATTAGCCTTTTTAAAGCGCCTTTCGACGTCTCTCTATCAGTAATGAATATGACTGTATTTAAAAACAATTTGAAACTACTTTTCATACTTCTGATTGAATTGAAACCATAAAAATTTCACTTTAAAATTCAGCTCTCTGAACAATACACAAAAAAGCGTAAAACAAACTATGAAAAAAAGAGTATTCTTGGAGATAGTAGGTACTTCTAGAGTAATTAATCAGTTATTAATTGCTGTATTACACTATGATTAAATTAATTTCATCGGAGTGGTTAATTAGGCTTATGTAAACCAATCAGCAGTTAATAATCATTTAACGAGCCGGTTATTTACTAATCAGTTAATGGATTAGGTCGTTTAGTAATCACTTAACAAGGTGATATTTGTGTTTAAATTAAAATATGGTCGCTTTAGCTAAATATTTTGGAAGAGGTAACTTACGTAATCAGCTACAACTTTAGGCTGAAAATTGGCAAGTTAAAAGTATGGTTCAAAAATTACTATTTTTGGCAGCAGAATCAAGAAAGATAAAAGAAGGAGATGACTTAATCAAAAAAATATTAAGAATATCAGGAAAGCGTAAAAGGGTAGTTCTCGGGGGTGCTGAAATAAAAAGATATGCATCAAGTATACGGATGAATGGGGAATCCAGGGGAAAATATCGACCCAAGGAAATGGGCCAAGGACGGCTCCTTGCAGGACCCCACGGGGTGTGATTGTCATTATTACTCGTGCATGCTGAACGTTCAAGGTCAACACAAAAGTCGAACGTTATTATACCATCTATTATGAATCCTGATTTAATGGAATATCAGCTTCTAAAGGTTAATGGAATACCGAAGTTTTTGTGGATATAGATATTTGTACATGTAGAAGGCAAATGTATGAAACAGTAAGAGTTATACCTACTCAGTTAGTACCTCTAAATTTTTTCGAGTTTTCTAAATTCTGAGCTATAGGACCGTGAAGAGAGGCCGTAAATGAATTTCAACCTTTTGGTAGTGTTGACTATCATACTATCTATTACTAAATGAGATGATACAGTGTCGTTATGTTGATGGAATGTTGTAGGTCTAGCGTCTAATCTTAGTTCCCTTTGTCCCCAGGACATCTCTACCAGTGGCCCAATTCAGTCGCGGCGACTTCTCCCTCTGGTCGGTGCTGAAGAACTGCGTCGGGAAGGAGCTGTCCAAGATCACCATGCCGGTGGTGTTCAACGAGCCGCTGTCCTTCCTCCAGAGGATGCTGGAGTATCTGGAATACGCGCATCTGCTGAGGATGGCTTCGGAGCAGACAGACCCTGTGGCCAGGATGGAGTATATTGCTGGTAAGCAACTGCTTCATCATCGTTACCAGCCATAGGACTACGCTTCAAGATCACCATGCCGGTGGTTTTAATGAGCAGATATCCATCCCTCCCGAGAATACTGGAGTATCTGGAGTACACGCATCTGCTGCGGATGGCTTCGGAGCAGACAGACCCTGTGGCCAGGATGGAGTATATTGCTGGTAAGCAACTGTTTCATCATCATTACCAGCCATAGGACTACGCCCCAAGATCACCATGCCGGTGGTGTTCAACGAGCCGCTGCCCTTCCTCCAGAGGATGCTGGAGTATCTGGAGTACGCGCATCTGCTGAGGATGGCTTCGGAGCAGACAGACCCTGTGGCCAGAATGGAGTATATTACTGGTAAGCAACTGCTTCATAATCATTATTAGCCATAGGACTCCACTCCAAGATCACCAAGCTGGTGGTGTTCAAGCCGCTGTGCTTCCTTCAGAGGATGCTGGAGTATCTGGAATACGCGCATCTGCTGAGGATGGCTTCGGAGCTGACAGACCCTGTGGCCAGGATAGAGTATATTGCTGGTAAGCAATTTCTTGATTACGGAAAATTTTCTTTTTACATTCAGGCGGGAGACAAGCGACTGAAGGACCGAACGCATCTATGGAATTCGTTGATTCATGGGTCCTAAATTCTACCCTTAATTTGGTTAAATAATTCATCATTTCAAGCATAGGCTTCCCCCAATGATTTCCAGATTGACCGGTTCATAACGGCCTGCATGCAGCGCCTTCCTGCTACCTTTATTAGGTCGTCTGTCTACCTTTTAGGTGAATGATTGTAGTAAAGGCTTGATTACGGTCAAATTTTCCTTTTGCAGTTAGGCCAGAGTTGCAACTAATGGACCGAAGGATTAGAGAATGGATTTCCTTCGACTAATTCTACGTCCTACATTTGTTACCAGTTTCGTTGTTGGGATTCCTAAATATTTTATCTGATGAGATTACTATTTAGCTATTATTTTTCAAACCAAATTAGCTTATCTTTGACATAAAATACATTTTTTCTCATTATTTCCTGAACTTAATCTTTCACGATTAATGAACGGAAATTAGAAAAGCATTGAAAACATTTCCCCAACAACATTCATCAAACATCAAAACACCTAATAAACTAACTTCAAATGGCAGGGTAAGGGGAATAGTGGTCCAAATTAACCATAATCATTAAAGAGCCTATCGGAATTAGATTGCTCACTAACTAATTCGAGGAAGGTCAGACCTTTAGCGGATTGGGAGGTAATTTTGTTGGCGTGCGAAGTTTGACTCTACAAAATGGAATTCAAGACAGGAACCTTTACTTATAAAGGTACTATTGTAAGCTGTAGGAGCTTTAAAATAAGAAACAAAAGATTTATATTGAGACTTCCATGGGGAAACAACCTTCAGATTACTAAAAGTTTTGTAAAGAAATTCGGACCACTGGCACTGTCGACGCTGCATTGGTAAAAGTCCTGGATTCTCCCATTACAGGTCCAGCATAGATATTTACACCCGATGTCCAGAAAGTAATCTTAAAAATGTTATGGTGTAATCAGTTGAATTATGATTATAAAACTTTATCTATCTAAGAAAATTCTACAAAGGTCCACGTCCCATAAAATGAGGTCATCAAAAGTATGAACTTATTAAGAAGGACTACGAGTATTATACGGTCTACGCAACAATAAACTACAGTGTGAGTCACGTTAAAGTGTACATATGAAAATAGATGAAACTAGACCTATTTTTATCGACAAAAAAGAGGTCAAAAATTTTTTAAGATTTTTTTTTTATTTTTTATCGAANTTTGATGAATTTTGACTTTTTGAAGTTTTAATTCATAAGGAATAAGTAGGCTCATAAAACTCAACATAATATTATTATAGGTAATTTTTGGTAAAAATAAACTGCTTTCGCGTGCTATCAAGTCTTGTACTGTGACAAAACAAAAATCTCGCGACAAAACACAGGACAAAACTAGCAACTAATAAAAAATCCTTTTCTATCCCATAGGAATGAGTATGATCGTTGCCCTTCCCAGAAAAAAGCCTTTATTTGCTATAATCGCGCATGATCTAGCACGCCCGCCCAAACCGCCCGCCCAAGTAGCCTACGTAGAAAAGGTCCGGCATAGCGTGAAAAAACACTCTAATTTCCTGACCCAGAGGCTTTTCACATGAAAGGTTTTCCGAATATCTAAAAAGGGATGGGAATTTCGGCTCCAAACAAGGTTAAACTGATTATTGATTTCGTACACGAACAATTTCTGACCCTATGCCAGAATCATACGTGAAACAGATAGTGACCTAAGTTGTGAGACTTTGTCAAATAAAAGTTGATACGTTGGTGCCATATCAGCTAGACTTGTGTAAGCCTGAAAGCCTCTTATTGATTACTTTATGTCTACGAGTGACGTGGGTAGCCTTTAGTGCCCATCATTATGGGTAAGCTCATCGTTATTTTGATTTGATTAAGTAAGTAATTCTGAATTTTGATAAATTTGATTGACATGGTTATTTGAGCTTAGAAAAAATATTAATAACCTGAGTTATGTAAGGCTTGACTTTTCCAACAAAGTAATGGCTAATTAGTATCAGCATGACTTTAAAGCTTTTTAAACTTTCATACGATGATATGACGATACGACGAATGACTGAACTGGCTGAATTTCTTCCTTTTCTTATTCTCAGCACCAACCTATAATATGTTGTCTTGAAGTCGTGGTAGGGTCAGTTTTGGGACGGGATTAAGTGCAAGGGCCTACAATCTACATACTAACAAATAATTTGAATTTGAAAGACATAGTTATTTAGGTTCGTTTTTGTACATCTAAATTCCGTAAGAGAATCGTTGTTCTCCAAATAGTTCTGCAATGAAATAAATTAAGACTTGACGTCGGACAATGAATTCAATTTACTTAGTGACTACCTCTTTCTATTATTCATGACTGTCATTTAGTGCAGTTTCTACATTCTGCAGCATAATGAATAAATGACTTTTCTTTAATATAACTTTAGCCAGTAGTTTTCCCAGCTCCTAACAGCAAGTTATGAAATTATCTTGATTTAATTAAACATCGGGTCTTCATTACCTTGTTTTGACAGTCTTTCCTTGATTGCACAGCTTTTAAGCACTTGTGTGAAACACTTTTCAACTTTTAAATTATTATTTTGCAAGCTGACAAGTACAAAAGTTAGGACTTTGTTGTAAGCTCAACGTAACGTTATAAAAGCTCTGAGTAGGTGCTCAGGTAGGTATATACTTTCTTAAAGTTAATCATTTTGTGTTTAACTGTAGGTATATTTAACTGAGTAGAAATAATGAGTGAATGAATCCAAATCTAATAACTAAAATTTTCAATGTATCGCTGTTGGTTTCTATAAATAATAAATACCTAAATGAAAATAAATAAGAAAACATAACATTTCAGCCAATCGCAGTACCTACATATTATTATTGTTACCTAACAAAACCTGACTGATTAACCTGTGCATAAAAAATTACTCTGTCTTTCATTTTATTAAATTTTCTGTTGTCCCTTATTGTACTCGTTAGACAAAAGACAATCTTATCTCCAGACCCTAAAGTTTCTTTTCATAAAATTAAAACCCAGGGGAAGACAGACATCTTTGTTTAGAGAGAAGCGTGGGTAGAAAGCATAAATACCGGTCGTACATCAGCAGAGCCGCGTTGCAACTCATTCCCGGTCCCGGTCCCGGGAGCGTGTATTGATCCGTCCCGCGCCCTTGAACGCGGGTACACCCTACACAGTACAAATACTACGTATCAACATCAGAGAGATTCAAATGGGAAAATAATAATAAAAAAGGTTTTGCGTTCAGAATGGAATTAGAAATGAGGAGATCTGAGAATTGAAGTCATCAACAACATCAACAAAACCAGAATGTGATTAATTATAGTTACCTACTATGTACTTAGTTGAAATATTGGTACTAATTCTATGTGAAGTCTAGATCTGAAGTCATCTAAGAAATAGCCTAGTAGGCAGAACTGAGGTGCGTGGGACTGAGAATTAAGTACTTGAATGTGGTTTACGAGTGGAAAGAGTTACTTAAGGGCGTCTAAATGCACGGGTAATTACACTAGGGATGTGCGATACTTTTAAGATCCACAGCGAATAAATTCCACACAGTCTTCCAATCTTAAAATACCTTCTCTTTAGTGGCGTGAGTTGGTGCGAGTCCCCCGTTACTCAGACCGCTGGTCACCCTATCCCGCCCCAGCGACGGTATTGATCCGGCCGACCTTGATCGCGAGTACACCCCACAATATTATCTTTTTACTCTGGACTTTAAACTCGAGATTATCAAAAGCTTAATCTTACTCAAAAGGCCTAGGATTACAGTTACAAAGGGAGTCATTATTGACTTTTGGTTTAAGATTTTTAAAGAAACCATCTCCAATATAATTCTGTTCTTGTCTTTAGGGTTCCATTGAAACACCAAATGATCCCTTGTGGCTGTCTTTTGCAGAAAATTTTACTTATAAACGAAGTACCTACTTGATGAAAATACTTGAAAAGAACAAGAAGGCGGGATCTAAATTAATATCACACTCAATACTCAACATTTTGTTGCATCCATTACTTACAATTAGAACATTATGGGCCTTGTAGGGCACGGCATTAGGAGAGAAGAGGACCACCCTAGATCAGCCGAGAAATGTATTAGAAGAGAAGAGTTAAAAGAGCCCAATAATGTACCTATCATTTAGATACCTACTAAATGATAGGTACTTAAAGCATAATAGTGTTTGGAGTTATTAAGTTCTGACTTATATTTAGTACCTAATGGAAATAATAATAAGTTCTAAATCGGCAGTAGGTAAATTAAGTTCCTAAGCTTTATTAGTATTTGTACTGACTGTCAAATGCTAAATTTCCAGAGCTCAACGTCTATATTAAATTGTGACAACGTCACGGACGAGAAACGCAAACATTTGCAAAGTACCCAGACAAAGACGAGGGCAAATAAGCCTCGTCGCGGGCGGGACTAGTGCTTTGCAAACAGACAAGGGGAAGTCCCGTGCAGGGGTGAAAACTGGAGCTGATAGAATCAAGAAAGCCTTATGTATGTCCTTCCCTACAAAAATATTGAATTAAGAAAAGCTTCCCTTTTAGCCATGTTTCGATCCCATTTACTCTCTAAAATGCATAGAAGGGAAGTCCCGAGGAGGGGTGAAAACTGAAGCTGATAGAATAAAAAAAAGCTTTCATGTCCTTCCCTACAAAAATATTCAATTAAGAAAAGCTTCACTTTAAACCATGATTCGATCCCATATACTCTCTAAAGAGCATAGAATTAGAGGGGAAGTCCCATAGAGGGGTGAAAACTGAAGCTGATAGAATCAAAAAAAGCCTTCATGTCCTTCCCTACAAAAATATTGAATTAAAAAAAGCTTCACTTTTAGCCTAGTTTCGATCCCATTTACTCTCTAAAGATCATAGAGTTAAAAGGAAAGTCTCATGGAGGGGTGAAAACTGAAGCTGATAGAATCAAGAAAGCTTGTCCTTCCCTACAAAATTATTGAATTAAAAAAGCTTCTTTCTTGAGCATCTTCCCCATTTCCTACTCTCTATAGGGAACAGAATTAAAGAGGAAGTGCCGTGGACGGGTGAAAACTGAAGCTGAAAGAATCGAGGAAGCCTTTATAGGTTCCTTATTTTTTTTTAATTCCGATCCCATTTACTCTCTAAAGGGCACATAATTAAGGGGGAAGTCCCAAGAATGGGTGAAAATTGAAGCTGAATGAATCAAGAAAACCTTCATGTCCTTCCCTACAAAATTATTCAATTAAAAAAAGCTTCTCTCTTAACCATATTCCAAACCCATTTACTCTCTATAGGGCACAGAATTAGAGAGATAGTCCCATGGAGGGGCGAAAACTGAAGCTGAAAGAATCGAGGAAGCCTTCATGAGTTCCCTACAAAATAATTGAATTAAAAAGCTTCTTAAAAATAATTGAAAATAGGTAAATGCAAGCCATAATAATGCTCAATAGTACTATAGGAAGATCCAGATTGTCTTTTAGTGTATTGTAAGTAAGTTACATAAATCAATTTACTGGTCACTGAAAAAAAGATAGCTGTTAACAAAATACATGGCTTAGCTCAAAGGGAAAACGACTCTTAAGCCTAATCCCGAAAGGTGGATTCTGGATGAAACTTGCAACATTTAACTGTTCACAAGCTTTTCGGGAAACCCTCATCATCCGGAGGGTAGCTGTGATCTCACGGTTTCAAGGTGACGCCGCGGCCGTGACCCAAAAAGCCGACAGCGGGATTGGGAACCCCCTATTTTGCAGCATTCAAGGACGAGTCCTGTTTGCAGCATCTGGCGGCGATCGATTTTCTGAGGTAGCTCCAAAATCCTTTATGACAGATCCATGCGGCCATATTTCTTTAAGTACCTCGAACCTCCTCGTACGAATAGAGATTAATTATGTAAAATTTATTTTATTTCTTAATTATTTTTCTTCACGTTTATTTCAGCTCCCCCCCCCCTACTCATTATAGATATACAGTCATAAATAATGAGGCTATAATAATAATTATGTAATAAGTACTGACTTTGTAATAAGTCTTTCAGCTGAAACGAACGAACGAACGAAAGTAGGTACTTACTACGAGTATAAGATCTTAAGTCGGTTCAATGGTTTAGACGTGAAAGCGTACCTAACAGACAGACAGAGAAATATCTTCATCAGTTTAGCAAGAGTCATTAATTGAGTAGATAAAGTTAAAAGTCATCATCTATTTTACGATTATTTCCTGTCTTGCCAAATCCGGCTTACTGAAACTACATGGTAGCCCTACTTGAGACATCCGTTTCCGCTCTTGAACTTCGAGGGGCATGAAAGGGGCGGTTGTAATCTTCCCTCTCGTTACTGAATGAGTCACCTTTCAAGAGGGTTGATCTGAAACATCAAAACACACTTTCAAGTTACCGCTATTATGTTAAATAGGTACTCGTGCCGCATAAATTAAATTAAATTAAATTACATAAACAGGTACATTATTTTAGACAATAAGCTTTAAATAGCGTTACTTACTATGTATTTAAGAATGATTAAATTGAATGGTAAAATTGTTAGGTTGTTTGTTAATTAGTGTCATACAGGTATTCGGGCGTTTTTCGCATGATTTTAGCTTATTGTTACAAATATCATTATCAGTAAGATTTTTTTGATGACGCTTCAAATTGCCTTGCTCTTTCTCTCCGAGAACAACTTTGAGAAAGAGAGTCGAATTTTATGAGAGCTAAGTCTGCGACCTCTATTATATACATTTATGACTATATTAAGTTCATCTTTTGATTCTTCATATTTTGTTCATTTTTACAAGAATGTCACATCAAGTAGCTTCGTTCGGTACCTTTTTGGTACTTACGATGCTCCATTTCCTCTTGTATACCTTACCTAATTAATCAACGTCCAAGGCTGAACGTATTTGTTGATGGCACACAGGGATTAAACACCTGCTTCCCCTCATTACGCCCATACCCCAGCGCGGGTGGGGGTGAAATTAAGTCGAAGCCTACTCCCGTCCAATCTGCAGAAGTTATTGCATTACGTCTGCCCCAGGCTTATACGAAGTACCAGCACTAATTGGATTTACATCGGAGAAATCATTTTGCAATTTGATTGGAGAAAGTCAGGGCTAACCAGGGAAATGTAGCTGACCAAAATTAGCCTTTTTAAAGCGCTTTTCGACGTCTCTCTATCATTAATGAATATGACTGTATTTAAAAACTATTTGAAACCACATTGCATACTTCTGATTGAATTGAAACCATAAAAATTTCACTTAAAATTCAGCTCTCTGAACAATACACAAAAAAACGTAAAACAAACTATGAAAAAAAGAGAATTCTTGGAGATAGTAGGTACTTCTAGAGTAATTAATCAGTTCTTAATTGCCGTATTACACTATGATTAAATTAATTTACCGGAGTGGTTAATTAGGCTTATGTAAACCAATCAGCAGTTAATAATCATTTAACGAGCTGGTAATGGACTAATCAGTTAATGGATTAGGTCGTTTAGTAATCACTTAACAAGGTGATATTTGTGTTCAAATTAAAATATGGTCGCTTTAGCTAAATATTTTGGAAGAGGTAACTTACGTAATCAGCTACAACTTTAGGCTGAAAATTGGCAAGTTAAAAGTATGGTTCAAAAATTACTATTTTGGCAGCAGAATCAAGAAAGATAAAAGGAGGAGATGACTTAATCAAAAAAATATTAAGAATATCAGGAAAGCGTAAAAGGGTAGTTCTCGGGGGTGCTGAAATAAAAAGATATGCATCAAGTATACGGGTGAATGGGGAATCCAGGGGAAAATATCGACCCAAAGAAATGGGCCAAGGACGGCTCCTTGCAGGACTCCACGGGGTGTGATTGTCGTTATTACTCGTGCATGCTGAACGTTGAAGGTCAACACAAAAGTCGAACGTTATTATATCATCTATTATGAATCCTGATTTAATGGAATATCAACTTCTAAAGGTTAATGGAATACCGAAGTTTTTGTGGATATAGATATTTGTACATGTGATTTATGTCTTCTATGTAGAAGGAAAATGTATGAAACAGTAAGTGTTATACCTACTCAGTTAGATAATGTACCTACATTTTTTCGAGTTTTCTAAATTCTGAGCTATAGGACCGTGAAGAAAGAGGCCGTAAATGAATTTCAATCTTTTGTAGTATATTAAAATCTATGGTAGTATTGACTATCATACTACTACATTAGTCTGTGCTCCTACTACTAAGATGTATGAATATTGTAGGACTATCATCTAATCTTAGTTCCCTTTGTCCCCAGGACATCTCTACCAGTGGCCCAATTCAGTCGCGGCGACTTCTCCCTCTGGTCGGTGCTGAAGAACTGCGTCGGGAAGGAGCTGTCCAAGATCACCATGCCGGTGGTGTTCAACGAGCCGCTGTCCTTCCTCCAGAGGATGCTGGAGTATCTGGAGTACGCGCATCTGCTGAGGATGGCGTCGGAACAGACGGACCCTGTGGCCAGGATGGAGTATATTGCTGGTAAGCAACTGCTTCATCATCATTACCAGCCATATGACTACGCTCCAAGATCACCATGCCAGTGGTGTCCAACGAGCCGCTGCCCTTCCTCCAGAGAATGCTGGAGTGTCTGGAGTACGCGCATCTGCTGAGGATGGCTTCGGAGCAGACAGATCCTGTGGCCAGGATGGAGTATATTGCTGGTAAGCGGGTGCTTCATCATCAATATCAGCCGTAGGACTCCGCTCCAAGATCCCTATGCCGGGGATGTTCAACGAGCCGCTGTCCTTCCTCCAGAGGATGCTGGAGTATCTAGGATACGCGCATCTGCTGAGGATGGCTTCGGAGCAGACAGACCCTGTGGCCAGGATGGAGTATATTGCTGGTAAGCGGGTGCTTCATCATCATTACCAGCCATATGACTCTGCTCCAAGATCACCAAGCCGGTGGTGTTCAAGCCGCTGTCCTTCCTTTAGAGGATGCTGAAGTATCTGGAATACGCGCATCTGCTGAGGATGGCTTCGGAGCTGACAGACCCTGTGGCCAGGATGGAGTATATTGCATTTAAGCAACTGCTTCATCATCATTACCAGCCATAGGACTACGCTTCAAGATCACCATACCGGTGGTGTTCAATTTAATGTAAATTTATCTTTTGCAGTTAGGCCAGAGATGCAAAAAATGGACCGAATGATTAGAGAATGAATTTCCTTCTACTAATTTTGCGTCCTACATTTGTTACCAGTTTCGTTGTTGGGATTCCTAAACATTTTATCTGATGAGATGACTATTTAGCTATTATTTTTCAAACCAAAATAGCTTATCTTTGACATAAAATACATTTTTTCTCATTATTTCCTGAACTTAATCTTTCACAACTAATGAACGGAAATTAGAAAAGCTTGAAAACATTTCCCCAACAACATTCATCAAACATCAAAACACCTAATAAACTAACTTCAAATGGCAGGGTAAGGGGAATAGTGGTCCAAATTAACCATAATCATCAAAGAGCCTATTGGAATTAGATTGCTCACTAACTAACTCGAGAAAGGTCAGACCTTTAGCGGATTGGGAGGTAATTTTGTTGGCGTGCGAAGTTTGACTCTACTAGGTATACAAAATTGTATCTAAATATATATAACTTAAAGGTGACCGACTGACTGACTGACTGACTGACTGACTGACTGACTGACTGACATAGTGATCTATCAACGCACAGCTCAAACCACTGGACGGATCGGGCTAAAATTTGGCATGCAGGTAGATGTTATGACGCAGGCATCCGCTTAGAAAGGATTTTCCGAAACTCCACCCCTAAAGGGGTAAAACGGGATCAACGCGCACAAAGTCGCGGGCGGCCGCTAGTTTAATGTAAGAGAGACCTTTACTTATAAAGGAACTTATAAGCTGTAGGAAGCTTTAAAATAACAAACAAAAGATTTATATTGAGACTTTCCAAGGGGAAACAACCTTCAGCATACCAAAAGTTTTGTAAAGAAATTCAGACCACCATCAAGGCTGC
Organism: Ostrinia furnacalis; assembly: GCF_004193835.3. Taxonomy (NCBI): domain Eukaryota; kingdom Metazoa; phylum Arthropoda; class Insecta; order Lepidoptera; family Crambidae; genus Ostrinia; species Ostrinia furnacalis. Next base: position 160,308 of record NW_021136942.1, on the reverse strand, counting down.
ATAGGTAAACTCCTGGGTTCTTCAATTACAGGTCTAGCATTAAATACTGGATGTCCCCTGAAAGTAGTCATAAAAATGTTATGGTGTAGGTAATCATAAGTGAGGTATGATTATTAAACTTATTTTTACTCTTAAGAAAATTTGGTCCACGTCCCATAAAATGAGGTCATCAAAAGTATGAACTTATTAAGAAGGACTACGAGTATTATACGGTCTACGCAACAATAAACTATAAAAACATAAAATAAAACTTGGCGGGTTTCTTTCATGGGTCTAACTCTATAATCGCACTTGGTCCGAGTTTGACATCGTTATCGCAGGGATACAGTTCAAGTTTGGCGAACAAAACAAATAAAGTTAACTTTTATGGTTGTTTCCTTCAGTTAGTTTGAAACAACGCATGTCACAATAACAAGTAAACACAGTAGGTCCGTTTAATTGAACACGGCCTCCTTGGCCGCGCGCGCTGGTAACCAAGAAAAAAACTACATTCTTTTTCATCGCCCAATATCGATGTTCTTTTGTTTTGCCTATTCACGTTTTTTTTAACACAGTAGGTTTGTTTAAAAACGCACACGGCCACGCGACGCTGGCCACTAAGAAATATTTTCTTTTTTCATCGCCCAATGTCGATGTTCTTTTGTTTTGATTTCGCACATAACGTTTTTATCGTATCTTGAGTAGGTACCTATTCCTTCTACACTCACAAAACACAACATTATGGCCGTTACACGCCGTTTATTAAGATAAAGCAGGCCGATTCGGTGGACCGATCATCTGATAAAAGTCACGGGAAGCACATGATGTAGGCAGAGCATTGCAGATCGTTGTGAAAATCTTTGAGAAAGGTATTTACAGAAGCGGACGTCTTTAGTTCGTAACGAATAAAACGATATTTAAACTTATTTGCAATATTGTAAAATTTCCATCTATGTAACAGATAATAAGTAATATCAATGTAATCATCAGTAATGTATGATTATTTTCACAGCGTTTGCCGTGAGCGCGCTAGCTTCGAACTGGGAGCGGCTGGGCAAGCCCTTCAACCCACTGCTGGGAGAGACCTACGAGCTGGAGCGTCAGGAGTTTAGAGCGGTTTGCGAGCAGGTTAGAAACATATTGATTTTGGTCAGTGTAGGCGATGTAGGTCGATGGGTGAACGTAGGTGATGAATGAAAATGAAAGTCCAGGTAGGTACGTTGAAAATGAAGGCGCGTCCGGGTGTGCGCACTAGTACGTTCGCAGAGGGTGACGCAACAAAATGCAAGGTAAGTCACAGGACTTCGGTAAGTTAAGTAGGTCAATAATAATACCTATAGCCTACATTCAGGCACCATCAGTTACATATTCATACAAATGAAAGGCAAATCTAGTAAGGTATTAGTAAGTTAGTTTCATAAGCAGCCATTTTAATTAATAATATTTAAATCTAGCTAAGTTGTACCTACTTCTGGTGGCCATCGTCAACAGTCAGAGTTAAGATAATGAGACTTGTTGAATACGGGACTATTCCCACCTCTCGTTCCCACCACTGCAACTCGTGTGTAGCCAGGATCGTCAGCGACCGTCAATAAAAACCCAACCAATGAAGGTCAAGACTTGTTTAGGAAGAAACAATGGCGTCCTTAAAGCTCTTGGCATAGGTTAACTGTTCAATCCATTCTCTACGAGATAGGAACACTTGATGATCGCTTTTTTATTTCGTTTCATTTTCTTAGTTTGAAGAGAAGAGATATTCACTATCGCTTTTCAAATCAGAATACATGCTAGATACTTTAATAATAGATCCACAGTGAATGCGGTAGTGCTTGAATAGGAATTTAATCACGAGCAACATCGACATTGTTTCCTCGCCGCAGTGCAACGGGAGTAAAATTGTGCATGTTCAATGATTTATGTTTTAATTTCAGCCACTATGTATGTTAGCAATTGGGACTAGATTTCCCTAATGGTCCTTTGTGAAATAGCGAGTGAAGTAGCAGATAGTCCGGAATTCAACTTGAATTTATTTGCTTTTAGTTTTTCTTGACTGTTTGGAAAACGAGAACGGCTTACCAGGTGACTGGTATTTATTGGTACAAATCGAACATTTGTAATTTGGAAAAATGCCAAGATTTTAACCAATGTTCAGGGTTAAAGTCGTGCCAAAAAAGCGTTATTAGAGCGAAAAGTGCTAGTATAGAACATTTTGCCTATTGTTCATTTGAAGAAGCACTTCTGATTCTGACACAATCAAAAATACATAAAGATATTTGGTTATTTGGGCTTGTTTCATTCTCATAATTGATGAGTACCTAAGTGAACTGCGACTGGTTCATTTTATGATGTAGCTTAGAAATATCAACGCCAGCTAATATAGCTCTTATGTTAGTCTCTCGTTTCCACTTCTGAACCTGAAAACCAAATTTTTGTCCATCATTTAGGTGTCTTACCGGTCATTTGAGGTGTGCGTAAAGCATTCCCAACCCGACTGTCCAGCGCAGGGAGTGTAGTCTAAATCCTGCATTTGCCTCTGGTAAATTAGACAGGATCGTCCTACTGGAACGGAGACCAAATGTCATGATGATGATCTTCTTCTTAGTCTTTTTGCTCTTGGCAGAGCGGTCGTAGTGATGTTGAGGCGTCCATATCAATTTTAGAGGTGAATACAGCTCTTCGTATGGTTTCCTGCTATCTCGTGTTGGAGTAGTGATGATGATGATTTCTATATTAACCCAGGTGTCCCACCACCCGCCGGTGTCTGCGTTCCACGCGGACAGCCCGCACTTCGTGTTTCACGGCTCGGTGCATCCAAANTTCTTTACAATAAGTAATTGGAAGAAAAAAAATTCGATAAAAAATTAAAAAAAAATCTCAAAAAAATTTTGACCTCTTTTTTGTCGATAAAAATAAGTCTAGTTTTATCTATTTTCATATGTACACTTTAACGTGACTCACACTGTATAATAAAACATAAAATAAAACTTGGCGGGTTTCTTTCATGGGTCTAACTCTATAATCGCACTTGGTCCGAGTTTGACATCGTTATCGCAGGGATACAGTTCAAGTTTGGCGAACAAAACAAATAAAGTTAACTTTTATGGTTGTTTCCTTCAGTTAGTTTGAAACAACGCATGTCACAATAACAAGTAAACACAGTAGGTCCGTTTAATTGAACACGGCCTCTTTGGCCGCGCGCGCTGGTAACCAAGAAAATATCTACATTCTTTTTCATCGCCCAATATCGATGTTCTTTTGTTTTGCCTATTCACGTTTTTTTAACATAGTAGGTTTGTTTAAAAACGCACACGGCCATGTGACACTGGCCACTAAGAAATATTTTCATTTTTCATCGCCCAATGTCAATGTTCTTTTGTTTTGATTTCGCACATATTTAAAACGTTTTTATCGTATCTTGAGTACCTATTCCTTTTACACTCACAAAACCCAACATTATGGCCGTTACACACCGTTTATTAAGATAAAGCAGCAAGCAGGCTGATTCGGTGGACCGATCATCTGATAAAAGTCACGAGAAGCACAAGTATGTAGGCAGAGTATTGCAGATCGTTGTGGAAACCTTTGAGAAAGGTATTTCCAGAAGCCTTTAGCTCGTAAAGAATAAAATGATATTTAAACTTATTTGCAATATTGTAAAATTTCCATCTATGTAACAGATAATAAGTAATATCAATGTAATCATCAGTAATGTATGATTATTTTCACAGCGTTTGCCGTGAGCGCGCTAGCTTCGAACTGGGAGCGGCTGGGCAAGCCCTTCAACCCACTGCTGGGAGAGACCTACGAGTTGGAGCGTCAGGAGTTTAGAGCGGTTTGCGAGCAGGTTAGAAACATGTTATTTCTAATTAGAAGGTTATGTTAATGAGACTTGCTGAGGACAGGACTATTCCCACCTCTCGTTCCCACCACTGCAACTCGTGTGTAGCCAGGATCGTCAGCGACCGTCAATAAAAACCCAATTAATGAAGGTCAAGACTTGTTTAGGAAGAAACAATGGCGTCCTTAAAGCTCTTGGGACAGGCTAACTGTTCAAGCTTCCATTCTCCACACCAAGAATTTAGCAAGGCACCGAGAAACTATCTACGAGTATACCTACTAGACCGTAAGTTCTTTTCTTCGCGAATCTTTGTTTTTTGGGTTCATCACACAGTCACACTGTCTAATCCACAACTACAAACCTCCGGTCCCCTATTCAAGATTAGAACACTTGATGATCGCTTTTTCATTCCTGTTTCATTTTCTTTGTTTGAAGAGAAGAGATATTCGCTATCGCTCTTCAAATCAGAATACATGCTAGATACTTTAATAATAGGATTTAATCACGAGCAACATCGACATTGTTTCCCCGCCGCAGTGCAACGGGAGTAAAAGTGCATGTTCAATTATTCATGTTTCAATTTTAGCTACTATGTATGTTAGCAATTGGGGCTAGATTTCCCTAATGGTCTTGTATTAAATTTTAGCGAGTGAAGTAGCAGATAGTCCGGAATTCCCCTTGAATTAATTTGCTTTTAGTTTTTCTTGACAGTTCGAAAAACGAGAACGGCTTACCAGGTGACTGGTATTTATTGGTACAAATCGAACATTTGTAATTTGGAAAAATGCCAAGATGTTAACCAATGTTCAGAGTTAAAGTCGTGCCAAAAAAGTGTTATTAAAGCGAAAAGTGCTAGTATAGAACATTTTGGCTATTATATTGTTCATTTGAGGAAGCAGTTTTGACAAAATCAAAAATACATCAAGCTATTTGGTTATTTGGGCTTGTTTCATTCTCATGATTGATGAGTAAGTGGACTGCGACTGGCTCATTTTTTTTATGATGTAGTTTAGAAATATCAACGCCAGCTAATATAGCTGTTAGCCACTTCTGAACCTGAATACCAAAATTTTGTCCATGATTTAGGTCTCTAATGCCCGTTTACAAAATCAATCCCAAATTTTTAAGTGACCCCTATGTAAACAATATTCCTGTTATTCGTTACCATTACCATAAGATAGGGGTCACTTAAAAATCAGGGATTGATGGTGAACGTAAAACGGGCATTATTCTCCCGGTCATTGGAGGTGCACGTGCGTAAAACATTCCCAACCCGTCTGACCAAAGTGGTCAGGAGTGTAGTCCAAATCCTACACCTCTAGTAGATTAGACAGAATAGTCCTCCTGCAATGGAGACCTGTGATGATCTTCTTCTTAGTCTTTTTGCTCTTGGCAGAGCGGTCGTAGTGATGTTGAGGCGTCCATATCAATTTTAGAGGTGAATACAGCTCTTCGTATGGTTTCCTGCTATCTCGTGTTGGAGTAGTGATGATGATGATTTCTATATTAACCCAGGTGTCCCACCACCCGCCGGTGTCTGCGTTCCACGCGGACAGCCCGCACTTCGTGTTCCACGGCTCGGTGCATCCTAAGCTCAAGTTCTGCGGCAAGAGCGTCGAGATACAGCCTAAAGGGCACGTCACCGTTGAACTGCCGAGGTGAGTGTTTGGAGGGAAAGAAAGAAAGAAAAAATATTTATTCAATATCATTACACGTACTAACATACACAGATCATTAAAAATTTATGTACACAATGATACTGAAAAGGTATACACTCAGTCACTCATGATGTCGTAGCATCTCATTAGGTAGATAATGCCACGACGCTGGGCTTCTGTGGTCACCCAAGTGATAGTATTCTAGAATGCTACAAAAAATTGCTATTGATTTGACTTATGGTCCTATGTCCCCTAGATGGGGCAGAGGGCGTCCACAACAGTCCTCCATCTCGTTCGGTCTTGAGCTTCTCGCTTGACCTCGCTCGAGGTCTTGCTGATCTTCTTCGCCTCGTCCGCTACAGTGCGCCGCCAAGTTTGCCTGGGTCGACCACGTTTGCGTTTTCCTTGGGGATTCCAATCCAGAGCCTGCTTAGGGATGTGATCGGGGTCCCTTCGGAGAGTGTGGCCAATCCAGTTCCACTTGCGGCGCTTGATCTGCTGGTCGATCGGAACGACATTTTGCCACGAAATTCCGATCGACCAGCTATTGATTTAGGTCCCAAATAATATGAAAAGTACTTACAGGTAGAGACAATCTAATATTTCACTCTACAGGTAGAGTGAAATCATTAAGCAATGTGTTATTAATTTTGAGAATAATTGTATTCCTTGTGTCTGCAGTAAATTGAGCCATGATTCCCCAATAAACAGGTGGGGAGAAGCCTACACCTGGACGAACGTCAACTGCTGCGTGCACAATGTGATCGTGGGCAAGCTGTGGATCGAACAGTACGGGCCCATGGAGGTGGTGTGCCATGGCGGCGCGGGACTGAAGGCCAGCCTCAACTTCAAGCCGGCTGGCTTCAACAACCGGGACCTGCACCGCGTCGATGGCTTCATTTCCGACTCTAAGTAAGTTGAAATAAGGTGTAAACTAGCAGTACGGGCCCATGGAGGTGGTGTGCCACGGCGGCGCGGGACTGAAGGCCAGCCTCAACTTCAAGCCGGCCGGCTTCAACAACCGGGACCTGCACCGCGTCGATGGCTTCATTTCCGACTCTAAGTAAGTTGGAATAAGGTGTAAACTAGCAGTACGGGCCCATGGAGGTGGTGTGCCACGGCGGCGCGGGACTGAAGGCCAGCCTCAACTTCAAGCCGGCCGGCTTTAACAACCGGGACCTGCACCGCGTCGATGGCTTCATTTCCGACTCTAAGTAAGTAGGAATAAGGTGTAAACTAGCAGTACGGGCCTATGGAGGTGGTTTGCCACGGCTGCGCCGGCCTGAACCACTGGCTTCAACAAAATTTCCGACTCTAAGTAAGTTCGAATAAGAATAGTGTCTGTTAAATCTACTTTGCATTCTTTTGCAAGTTCGCCTGTAGGTACCTGGTCGCTAATAATGACCTCTTGCAACTCTTGTGTACCCTACTACCCGATTTGGATGGGTCAGTGAAGGCCAAGTTTTGTCCCAGAAAGAAGTTTTTAGACTCTCCACCATATTTGAATAGAACAGGAGCAGTTTGAAACTAAGAGGTTTAGGCTTTAATTCCCATGTTGACTCGTGTATCTCGCTCTTAACAATTTACGTTAAGGACTTTTCAGAAAATGAAATTGAACACCAAAGCTGAAAAATATTTCTGAAAGCTGACTTTATTGCATATTATATCTGTCCACTGCAGGCGCTATTTACCCCCAACTTTATTGACTCTGTGTCNGGTGGTGTGCCACGGCGGCACGGGACTGAAGGCCAGCCTCAACTTCAAGCCGGCTGGCTTCAACAACCGGGACCTACACCGCGTCGATGGCTTCATTTCCGACTCTAAGTAAGTTCGAATAAGATATAGTGTCTGTTAAATCTACTTTGCATTCTTTTGTAAGTTCGACGACCAGTGGAAACGATATGTGAGGACAACCCCACATATCGTTTCCACTGGTGCAACTCTCGTGTAACCTACTGCCCGATCTGGATGGGTCAGTGAAGGCCAAGTTTTGTCCCAGAAAGAAGTTTTTAGACTCTCCACCATATTTGAACAGAACAAGAGCAGTTCGAAACTAAGAGGTTTAGGCTTTAATTCCCATGTTGACTCGTGTATCTCGCTCTTAACAATTTACGTTAAGGACTTTTCAGAAAATGAAATTGACCACCAAAGCTGAAAAATATTTCTGAAAGCGGACTTTATTGCATATTATATCTGTCCACTGCAGGCGCTATCTACCCGCAACTTTATTGACTCTGTGTTGAGAGTGCTCTGCACGAACCGAACTGCAGAATAATGCGGCGGGCGGATTGCAATTTCATATTATTATATTATTTGCATTTAAAGCTAGTCGTTTCATGATAAATTATTGATGATAGCCACAGGTTTGTGTATTAGGAATAAGTTTGTAGCCCTGGTTCATATGGACTTAACAATAAAGGACATAGATATAGCGTATATTACTTAATCGATATAAGCTAGCCTTAACTTTTTGAATCCTGAATAATCAGTCTGGAATCTGGATATTTATTTTTATTGTATGGTTTCCCTGATACTTTAAGGGTTAAGTCTCTCACTCAGCTCCATATGACATTGTTATTTTTCCAAAAATACAGGTGTTCTGTTTTCTGATTGGCTTTTAAGATTGCTTATAAGATTACACACAACTTACACCATAGAACAAAAGACCAGCCACATAATTTAGTTTATTTCGTACTAGCTTTCCGCCCGCGGCTTCGCCCGCGTGTAATTTTGTCTGTCACAGAAAAACTTTATCGCGCGCGTCCCTGTTTCAAAAACCGGGATAAAAACTATCCTATGTTCTTTCCCGGGACTCAAACTATCTCTATGCCAAATTTCATCAAAATCGGTTGCGAGGTTTAAGCGGGAAAGCGTAACAGACAGACAGACAGACAGAGTTACTTTCGCATTTATAATATTAGTTGGGATACGGAAAACACAAAATCCATGTCCATCATATTCCAATGAACGTAAACTATATGGGTCATAGTAGTGTTATTTGGCCGATGAGAATGAAAGTGGTATATCCAGGGAAAGCTGGCAAGCCGCCAAAAGCTGACTGTAAAGTTTGCGCTTAACGTGCCTGTGGCAGGGGAATTGAAATACATGAGAGAACTTGAGTACAGAATGAATGTTTTAATAATGATATTTTGTTAAAATAAACCCGAATTATAGTGTGAACTTAGTTAGGACTCTCGCAGCTTTGTATCTGAACTTCTATCTATTTTCTATCAAACCAAAAGCGAATAGATTATTAGTTATTTCTTGAAACACTTAGTCTTGTTTTGTGATTGAGTTAGGTACTACCTTGTTGTAAGGCAGCTTGACTTCTATTTATTTAGATAAAAAATAATAAAAAATATCGACTAAACGCAACTTCTATAGGCACACACCACAGTTCTTATTATCCTATAAGTATCTAGGTTGGTACTCGTATTGCATGGACAACATTACTAAAGCAGTAGGATGGGAACCACAGTAGCATACGAAATATTTAACTATTCAACTTCTTCTAGCAAAAAGCGGCTCCGTTTCCTATACGGCAAGTGGACGGAGTACATCAAGTGCTGCAGCGCGGCGGCTCACGAGCAGTGGGCTAAGGAGCGCGGTGATGAGGCCACGGGGCAGACGCCCTCGCACACACCCAAGAAGGTGCTCGCTAAACTCAACAGCTTCAAGGTGGGAGCCCTACGCTCCATGTCCATCCAAGACGTAAGTGCCATTTGTAACCTTATTGCATAGAAACAAGGGTAAGTTTAGACTGAGCAGTGGGTCAAAGAGCGCGGTGATGAAGCCACGGGGCAGACACCTTCGCACACGCCCAAGAAAGTGCTCGCTAAACGCAACAACTTCAAGGTCGGGGCCCTGCGCTCCATGTCCATTCAAGACGTAAGTCCTATTTATAACTTAAGTGCACAAAAACAAAATTAAGTTTAGCAGGAGCTGTGACGCCCTCGAAAAAACATTCTGACTATGAGACTGTTATTTTCGTTCAACTGACTTTAAAGGCAAAGATCTTTCTAGATACTAAAATCAACTTAATATAATTTTCAGAATGACGAACCAGAAAACACGGATGAGGTGCCCAAACCTGACGACTCGTTCAATATCGACATTCCCGGGTCGGTCACGCTTTGGGAGGCACGGCCCAGGCCTACGAATAGCGCACAAGTAAGTTATCCCTGTTCCTATTCTTTTAAATTTGCATCAATTAATACAAATAAGTATATCAAATAGTACTTAGGTAAATGAATTTGTTATATTTAAAGAGAGACTAACGCAACTCCTGTGTAGCTAGGATCTTCAGCTTAACCACCAATAAAAATCCAACCAGCTAGAGAGACACGTCAAACAATTTATAAAAACACTCAATATCTTTTCAATCCCCAGTACTACCAATTCACGGAGTTCGCCATGTCCCTCAACGAGCTAGAACGGGATATGAAAGGCCAGCTCTGCCCAACGGACAGCCGGCTGCGGCCCGACGTCAGGCTGTTGGAACAGGGCGAGATCGACGCGGCCGCAGCCGAGAAGACCCGGCTGGAGGAGAAGCAGCGGACCGCTAGGAAGGCTCTGAAGAAGAGCCCCGATGGGTGGCAGCCAAGGTGAGACTGTAGTGCCAGGGGACTTATACCTGAGTACCAGGGTACTTATACTTGAGTACCAGGGTACTTAAATATACATCCATCCAAGACTACCATTTGAAACTTTAGTGCAGAGAAGACCCGGCTGGAGGAGAAGCAGCGGACCGCTAGGAAGGCTCTGAAGAAGAGCCCGGATGGGTGGCAGCCCAGGTGAGATTGTAGTGCCAAGGGACTTAAATATACCTGAGTGACAGGGTACTTATACCTGAGTACCAGGGTACTTATACCTGAGTACCAGGGTACTTATTTATGCCTGAGTGCCAGGGTACTTTTACCTAAGTACCAGGGTACATAAATATACATCCATCCAAGACGTAAGTGCCATTTGAAACTTTAGCGCTTAGAGATAAAGGTGAGTTTAGCATGAACAACATTCTGGCGGGATATGAAAGGCCAGCTCTGCCCGACGGACAGCCGGCTTCGACTCGACGTTAGGCTGTTGGAACAAAGTGAGATCGACGCAGCAGCGCCGCAACAAACTCAGTCACCACTGTCTTCCGGTTAATATAAATAAATAAAAATAGCAGTAGTAAGGTACATTCGATTCAGGAGCAGTTCACTGAATTTACCATGCCATGCCATTTGTATGGTGTATCTTTTAAGAATGAGTATACATAATTGCGTGGTATATTAAACAAGGTAGTGACGTGCTATATCTAGGCTTACAGATTAAGCTACTTTACTAGTAGAAAGTAGATCATAAGGGGCTGTAGTCAACTAATATTTATTATCCTTTCCTGGGGGAATTTCACGAGTCCAGTGAATCAAAATAATGTCGGGATAATAACTATATCGGCTTATTATAGCAAAGGAAAGATCACTCTCTATAACTTAACAACCGATGGCTTTATTTTGCTTAAAATTAAAAGTTTATAGAGTTTTTGACCCACTGAAACCACCATTAATCTAATTCCCAGGTGGTTCAGCCAAGGCACAAATCCCTACACGAAGCAGGAGGACTGGCTGTACAACGGCGGGTACTGGGATCGCAACTACCAACATCTTAAAGACGTTGATATATTTTAAGGTAATTTCATAATAATAATAATATGTACTCTTCTAAATGTTAGTAATAAGTTTGAGGCAGCGACATAGAGCGTTAAAAGACATATTATATTAGTTACTCAAATATTTATATAGGTATATTATATTATTTAGTTACTTAAATATTTATATAAATAATATATGTATGTATGTATTTACAGCATTGGAAATTCCATAGAAAATAAGTGAATGTTAGTTGTTAGCTATAGTAAAATAATCATGACATGATTTGTACGTATCAGAGTGATATTAAGATTGCATTTAATAATTTAAGAGAGTAGTTATTATTGTATTTAATAAGAAGCGCTCTATTTGTACATAAACCGTCATCAGCTTTTAGAAGGAAGAGTTTGCTTCGTCAAGTTTTGAATAGTAGCAGGCCTGTTCATCTCCGCGAGTTTACATCGAAAACAAATCAAGCACGATGGCACCCTACAGGATTACTATTCGACAAGGCCTCACATACGAGCGATCATTGACTCACGCACGCGTATTCTTGTATATAAATAAATAAATAAATATAAATAAATAAATATGATAGAAAAAAATAAAGGAAATAGTGAACTAAATACTGTGCAGTATTTAACTGCCTAAATAATAATAAAAACACAGATTTTTTTTTAAGTTGCCTGAAGACACTGATAGGTAAATAAGTGGTTAAAATTATTCATAATTCATGCTTAACCATGTATTTCCTCCGCCATTTTCTGCAGTTTGTCTACAAAATGGTGCTTGACACTTGAGACAAGCTAAATTACACCATATTGCTAATGACATTGAGCATACATTTTTTTAAATACCTTCGCAAAGTAAAGCTTCTGTACGTAGTACTTATTATTATTCTGTGATAGTAGTAACAATAATATAATTTGTAAATACGAGTACAAATATTTTCTAATACCTAGTCTCCAATAACCCCTTGTGGTTAGGTAAAATGCCTAAGTTACGAGTGGATTCACCGTTTCTCGATTGACACTGACACAATGGGCTACTGTCGCTTCTTTTAAACAGTCTTAATTGCGACTCTATTATCAAACTTTTCAGTCTAGCTTACTTGTTACAACACAAGTTGCCTACCTATCTAAATTGGCTAAAATTACTTTTTTTTTACTGAATTCGCAAAAATTATAAAATTAAAATTACAATAAAATTATAAGAAAAGGTTTTTTTTTCACATTTTAACACCAGCAATGATAATTTTGAACATTACTTCGACTACTTTTGCATTACTTGGTGACAGTAGACTGTTTCTTCTAAGAGAACATGACGGGGCGCACAGTGACGAAGCAGACCTAAGGCGGCGCGACCTTTAATAGAATTAGTTAGAATAATAAGGAAAGTAGTTATCTAAAATTACTGTAAAGATTATTAGGATATTATCAAGGGACATAAAAATATTAATTTTAGCAAACAAGAAGGTTTTGTTACAAATATCTTACTACATACTTACCATGGATATACTCGTACAAACTGATATTAGTTCAGGCTGCCTAGTATGAAAATCCGAACAAAATCTGTACCTACAGTCTTGGAGCTATCCATATCGAATATCATTTTCAGTTGTTTTCAAGATTTTTATATAAAACATAATGCATTATAAGCTTAATAGCAGTAACGCCCATTTTCTTTTTCTGTTATAATGTATGTATTTAACCAACATTATTTTTATAATGGTGTTCTCTACAGTCTACATCATGGAAGGTAGAGATAATGTAATTATATTATATAGGGTTGCTAGTAATTCAATGCGTTCATTTCAGATTTCTAACTTCGTAAGTATGGAAGAGTATTTTTAAAACCACCTTTGTCGAGCAATTTGAAGATAGGTATATTATTTTTCGGATTTAAAATTATAAAAATCCTATACTTCATGGTTCATTTACAGATAAGATCTATGGATAGGTCTTTTACACAAAACCTTATTTATAAATTATTTTAATTAATTACAAGACTTATCCTTAAATAAAATCCCTTCGAATTACTAATAACGCTGTATACAAGAGTATGTATTTTGAGGTGTAAATACAAAAGGAAAATGTAGTCATGGTTACCCAAAAGTAGTGACAATTTAAGTAACACAAAGTGTTACACTTAGCTTAAGTTTTGATTTAAATGGTTGATAGGAGGGGGGGGGGGGTCTTGACACTTAAATAAATCAAAATATTAATTAAAGTTCCAACAACAAAACATATAATATCATACTGAATAAGTATTTTATTCAGAACTGATTTCAGTTGGCGATTTTGGTACCTCCTCCTCATTAAGTTGAGCGTAGGTTAAATATTTTTAGTTGATCTTCGGATGTAATGTATTTTAAACAATAATTTTAAGGAATTTTATTTTTATTGACACTGATTGATAAAACATGAGTAGAATGTATAATAATAATATTATTAATAATTAATTAAATAACTTTTAAGAAAGGTTAAATTATATTTTTATTGCAGTGCATGCAAATAAGCATTAATGTACGAGAAAAATGACGTACGTAGACCTACAGAATTATGTAATAACATTGTAGACCTACGACAGAAGTCGTATTTTCCGCAAAAATATCTGAGCTTTTGCGATAATTTAAATCAATAAAATGTATTTTATTAAGGTAAATGTAAAATATGAAAAGTCAGAGGCTAAGAAGTACTTGAGTATGAATTAGAGTGGATGTGCGGACCAGACGCAAAGGAACTATATCGAAGATGCAATATTTTTCTTGTAGTGGCGACTTATATGGCGCGAATAAATAGTATAAGTGCTTAATAGTCAATAATATTAATTATTATAAGTATTTGTATTTGATAAATACCTATTAAGTTGACTTTTTCATCCATTTCTTAAATTTGAATAAAGTAGGAATATTCGCATTTGTTTGTTAGTTCGGATATTGACTCAAAAAACAAGTTAAATATTTTAATAACTTTAAAACTCTGACGTATTTTTTGTTTCCTTTTAAAATACATATTATGTTTAAGTAAAATAAGTATATAATTTAGAACATTCATTTTTTTTTTTTAGAAAACAGGGACGTACTGTACGCTGCAGCGCTGGATTATTCTCTAACATAAAAAATATATAAATATTATTATTTAATATTATGTACCTATAATGAGTATGTGTGACGTCAATTACTAATCAAATAATGTATAAGTATATGTTGTAGATTTTGTAGAGAGTAGCAGCTATTCTCAAAATGTATAGGTATGTTGTAGCTTGTTATTTAGATGATGAAATGAAAAAATGATCCCTGATAATAACTAGTATATTATTATTATTTTCATGCCTTGAACTCAATACCTAATAAACACAATACTCTACTCTACTTTAATATCACCCAATCGGGTAAAATAGACAGAACCTGCCAATCAACATAATATTTTCATAAATAGTCGATGTCTGTAAAATTATAACCTAAAGAAATATTCCACAGTAAAATACATAGCAAAATACTTAAAATAATAAGTATGCCAAAGCTCGCTTTATTGCCAAGAATTAATCCAATATTGTCATAGCCTTCGTTTTATTGTAACCTACATAACTTAGATTTAATGACAGTTAATATTACATTTATACACATAATATAAAGCACACTTACCAAACAGTTTAATGTGCGACTGTACTTATACCCAACTAATATTATAAATGCGAAAGTAACTCTGTCTGTCTGTCTGTCTGTTACGCTTTCCCACTTAAACCTCGCAACCGATTTTGATGAAATTTGGCATAGAGATAGTTTGAGTCCCGGGAAAGAACATAGGATAGTTTTTATCCCGGTTTTTGAAACAGGGACGCGCGCGATAAAGTTTTTTGTGACAGACAAAATTCCACGCGGGCGAAGCCGCGGGCGGAATATTGTAATAAAACACACAGATCTTGAACACAAAATTAAGTTGTAAAATTGAATTAGACACTAAGATGCTGAATATCTAGTCAAATATACGCGGGTAGCTATTAAAATTTAAATATGTAAAATAAATTATCTATTTTTATCGTAAAGAAATATTTGTCTGTTTAAAAACAGAATAACACAAAATGTAACATAATTTTAGTAATAGCATACTATACTATTCTTGAATTCTTCCATATTAAGTATTATTACATAAGCTCCATTTTAACTATGTGCTGCCTCCTTCAAACATTGTATTTAAGCATAAAGTATGTATACGCGTTTTATACAAGGATACTTAAGTATAATTTTATTATAACTTTGCAAAAATAGTTATTTCTTTCGTTTACTGTGAAAGCTGTTGTTAAAATGTAATTAGACGAAATGTAGGCAAATTATTATCTTCTAAGCATGTGTAGGAGACTGTGTAAAGTGTATTATGTTAAACTGATCTGTCTATATAAATAAATAGAAAACACTAGCAAACCTGTTTTTATTATATTCGTTTTCTCAGTGCTACGTTGAAATGAAAGTAGGTAAATGTAGTAATAAAATAACGTGCTACTAAGTTAAATTTTTTAATGTCATTAAGTAAGTTAAAACCCAGTAAATTTTTTCTTAATAAACAACCTTAACTAACATCACAATCACAACCTAACAATAACATTTTCTAAATAACACTTACAAATTCTAAACGTATTTAAAAGGTTATAATAAAAAGTAAACTGTGGTCACCTGTCTCTGTTTCCATTATAGATGGCACATATAAATTAAAAATATATAATTTATACAAATCTATCTGTTTACTTAAATACCTACCAGCTTTTAGCTTTACGTGTATTCTTTTCTTAAAATAAACAGAAGGTTTATGTTTGTCAGGTTGCCGATAAAATGTATTATAAATAGACGCCTTTTTTTTGTTACTGTCAGATACTAGAACAAATACTATAAACTTATATGAATAGGTATCTGATGCTATGCCAGCCAATCTAAGTCAAATACAGGTTTCGACAACCTGTCCAATACTAAATGTATAAAATATTTATGTAAACTTATACACATAAAAATGTAGTAGGTAATAATTAAAAATTAATGAAGTATTTTTTTGCGTTGTACTTTTATTTACAATAGTAGTAGCAGGCCTGGCTCACTCCGTGCGGTACATCCGATAATTACCTACAGCGAAGCGCCCCGCCGGCGGGTATTATATCAGTCGAGTGTCACGCGCGCTCCCGTCAGGACGCTGGCGTGCGTTGTAGTACCTAATTCTATGATCGAAGTATTATTTGAAAATGGACATAAAGAGAAAGAAATATTATTGTGCGGCGTTCGGGTGTTTAAATTCGAAAAGAAATCTACCGGATTTATCTTTTTTTTCCCTTCCCAAAGATGCTGAAAGGTATGTTGACCATGTAGGTAATCAATAATTCTTAGGATAGTATAGGAACCTAACCTACCATGACTATTACTCAGAATGCGTTCGTTCGTTTCAGCCAAAATAAATGACGTCCACTGCTGGACAAAGGCCTCTCCCAAGGTTTTCCATAATGAATGCGTACTTACCTACATACGTACCTCATTACAAATAAGTAGTAGATTAATTATTTTTTTACTAGACACTACTAGACAGCAACCCTAACAGCGTAAGAAGAGTTCAGAGGCACGCGATAGAAAGAGACAAAACTTGTAGGTGAATAAAATTGTAGGTACGTAGTGCTGTGCGAGCTGAATTCCACTGTATCGCGTCGTAGCAAGACTCGCATTTATTTAAATCGTCTTGCGGAGTAATCCTTCTGTACCTGTACTATTACTTATTCTGTGGTAGTAGTAATTGTTGAGGCAAGAAAATGTTTTTACTTGTCATCAAATATTTATTAAACTGGGCAGAAATTTGTAATAGGATGTTTTGTATATAAATTGTTTCACCTACATTGACGTGTTTTAACCGTTATCATTAAAATATGTCAAATATTGAAACAAAGGCCAGACATAGGCTAGGGTGGGTTTGTATAAATGGATATAACCTATTTTCATGGACCCTGCCTTGAAAAAGTTTTATTGATCAAAACGTTAAAAAAAAATTGCGATTAATTAAACTGAAGGAAAGTTAAGTTATATTTAAATAGTTTAATACTATTTTCTATGCAAAACTGTTCCTCACAGTTCATTTCCAAGTAAAAGGGTCCACAACTGACTATCGTCCGGTTTTTAATAAGGTTTTTGAAACGTTGTTATTGTATCTAAAAATTAAATTATAAAAAATATGAATTTATGAAATAATTGTGAGATTCAACTTTAACTGGTCCTAAGAATAATTGGAGTTATTTATCGATTAATTGACATTTAAACAAATTAAAAACCGGACTTTACGGCGACTCTACTATTATACAACTTATTTGGTGGTAACTTATAAAGTATCTAAAAAGAGACTTAAAAGTAACAATATGGTTGACTCGCGAACATCCATTGTTGGTATTCCAGGCACATTTTGGCTTACAAAACTATTATACACACGTTTATTCACAATTCCAATCATAAAACGTGATAATCTATTGTTATTTACATGATCTGTGTAAAAAATACATTACACACATTTAAAACATCACACAAAAATTGCAGCATGAATATTATTATTTCATAATTTTTTTTTAAAGAGTTTAGAGCTTCTTTGTTAATAATAACATACCGAAATTACACAAATTGTAATTTATACATACATAAACAAACGTGATAGATACTATATTGTATTTTAATTAAAAATAAAAATAAAATTATAGTATCATAAAATTGAGTCAGCTGAAGTCCTTATTTTATAATAATTATAAAGTCAGCAAAATTAATTTACAGGCTGGCTCTCTATACAGAGGTACAATCAAGTGATAAAATTTCAATGAAACAAGATAAGTATTCTTCATATAAATTACGGGTAAGAGTTGAGTTATTTCAGTATTGAAATTTTCGATATGAAATTCTGTTTAAAATGTAGTCACTTTTAATTCCAGTTATAAAAAGTGTTTATAGAATTTTATCCACCTGACTGTACCGGTGTTGTTGCCGCTGTCAGTCAATAGTGCTGACTGTACATAACGTGTCAAAGTTAGTCCGCATCCAGGCCCGAGTCCAAAAAGTCCTTTAGGTACAGTGACACTCGTCTGGGCATGGTTCTGCACCACTGGAAACATAATAAACATGGAGTTAGAATCTTCTAAATACATAAAGCTATAGCAGAAAGGCGCTGGATTCAGGCCGCTACTAACCGGTCATTATGGTTCCACTCAGGTTTCCACTTATGTTCACTAGTGGCTGAAACTTTAAATCTACAATAGCCGAACGGTAGAGATGCCGGATTGGCCGACTTCGGACCAGCAGCGATCCGATGAACGCTGCTGGTCCGAAGCCTGCCGACGTTTGAATATGCGGTGAACCCACTTGTAACACAAGCATATTTAGCTTAGTACGAGGGGTTAACGGGACTATCAGTAAAAAATTGCAAAAGGCGGTGGTGAGGAAGGTAGGCGTCAATCGTACCTTGTATAATGAAGAGTTCGATATAACTACTTTTTAGGGTTCCGTAGTCCTGACAAGGAACCCTTATAGTTTCGATATGTCTGTCTGTCTGTCCGAGGTTTTGCTTAGAAACAACTGGCACTAGAGAGCTGTAATTTTGTGGAGGTATGTCGACATAACGGTAGTCCCCCCCCTCTAAAAACTAAACTGTTGGCTTAAAAAATCTGGAAAAATTCGTAATGATACTGCTTTTCATGAACTTTCAAGGAAAACTATAGCGGTTAAGATAGATCACTTAGTTTAAGAGTAATAGTCATTTGACTCATGTATTAACCAGTAAAAATTCCTTAGAAGAAAATATGAAAAGTGACTTTAGATGAAGTAATTAACGGTAACGACGGAGAACTACGGAACCCTACACTGCCCGTGGCATGACACGTACTTGGCCAATTTTTGCACATTTTTAAACGACTTCAAAAAGGAGGATGTTCTCA
The DNA here is from genome assembly GCF_004193835.3 of Ostrinia furnacalis. Classification (NCBI taxonomy): domain Eukaryota; kingdom Metazoa; phylum Arthropoda; class Insecta; order Lepidoptera; family Crambidae; genus Ostrinia; species Ostrinia furnacalis. The sequence goes on along the minus strand of NW_021136942.1, from coordinate 141,265 downwards.
ATTCCGTTGGTATTATTAACGTCGGGATCGTTAGCTCACCATGTTGATATAGTAAAGCGAGCTGGGAATGGTGATCTCGTCATAGTCGCGCTGGACAGCATCCACGATCTTCTCGGCGGCCTGGGCGGGGGAGAGGATCTTCAGCAGCCCTGGGAACTTGATGCGAGGGTTCTTGCACAGACCCGTGTCCACGATGTAGGGGCAGATTACTGTCAGCTTGATCTGAAGACGAAAGGTTAAACAGTCTTATATTTTTAGAAAATAGGCCTTAACTGCTTTTACACGTCCCATTTTCTAAAGCACCGTTTCATCACCGTTTCAGAACAATAATTAATGTGTGTTATGATTTATTATAACGCTGCCTGGAACCACTTATCTCACTGTTAATGACAATGAAACTCTTTATGTCTCTGCGTTCACTTCGCCATTTCTTTGGGCTCGCTGCTATATTGCTTTACGGCTACCAGTAGAACCAATATAGACATTCCGAAAAAACGGACACTTCGCCACAATGCTAATGTACCAAACGCAAAGAACTACTCATGTGTCTGTTAATTAGTTTTACTGTTTAACGGCGGTGTATGATTTTATTACAGATTTCAAAAAAACGTTTTTAATGTATTTTCATCAGTTGAAAATCAAAGTTGACAAAAAATCAGAAACACAGAAACTGTACGAGTATATGGTCAAATTAATCAGATGAACACAACTAACTTATACTAAAAAAAAAATCAATTTCCTCCACTTCAAAGTCTAAGCCAGAAAAATAAATCTATGGAATTACAGTCAAGAAAAACTCACGCCACTGAAATCCCTGGCATCCTCCCTCAGTTCTTCGTGCAGAGCCTCCATGAGTCCTCTGACCGCGAACTTAGTGGCGCAGTACGGCACGAGGTTTCGGAGTCCGACCACACCAGCCATGGAGGACATGGCGATGATGTGCCCGTGGTTGGTTTCCATCATATGCGGGAGGAAGGCTTGGAGGAGCTGAAGGGATATAAACCATGGATACTTATTTAAGGTACAAGAAAAAAGGTGTTTTCTTAGTCGCAAAACTCCTAAAATAGAGTCAATTAAAATATACTTAGCTACGTGGACATAAAACTGTTGTTAAGACGGCTTTAACCGTTGTACCGGTACCTTCGGTGAGGCAGTTATAAAACATTGATATAAGGCCCAAAAGAGTTATCATCGAGTTCATACTTAACTTTTTGGACCAAGAAACTTATCGTACTTAAAAAAATGAAATTATTTGCTTTTGTTGCATTTCTGCAAAAAATCTTTCGGCTAAAATCATAAATCTTGAACACGCTGAAGATAACAATTCTAGCAACAATCTCCATGATTCGTCAATCCTGTCAGTAAATCTGCCTACCCTCAGGTGCTAATGTTATGCAATATGTCACGAAATACGTCTTAAGATCTTACCCATAAGTGAGCCAGGATGTTAACATCAAACAGCGCCCTGATCTCCTTCTCGGAGGTCTCAAGGATCGGCTTGCAGGGCATGATGCCGGCGTTGTTGACCAGCATCGTGACCTCGCCCACCTCCCGACGCACCTTGTCGGCCAGGGCGTTGATGGCGTCGCGGTCTGTGACGTCACACCTGGAGATAATAAAACAAAGTCTGAGCATGAAAAGGACGGACCTTGTTGGCAGGCAGTTCAACGCGAAGTTGAATGTATACCCATCCCTCGACTAATCAGCACCTACGTGACGAAGTAATTTAATTTGTGCTACGTGGCTCTACCATTACTAACCACCCTACAGTTTTAGGTATGGGACTTATGTCAAAGAGCTCTTATTTTGGATGCATGCATGATTTTTGACCACAATAAACAATCTTCACCTGTACCTCTAGTACGAAAAACTTTCGAGTTCGTTTCGTTGCGTATTCAAAGTGTCATCGAAAAATTTTGTATGAAAAATTAAACAGCGCCCCCTATATTATAGCCGCCCTAGGGGGCGCTGTTTAATTTTTCATACAAAATTTTTCGATGACACTTTGAATACGCAACGAAACGAACTCGAAAGTTTTTCGTACTAGAGGTACTGATCTTTTAATTCTCAAAACATTTTGAATCGATATTCTAAATCTCGTGACGTCACTTAACATGTTAAAACAACACGCCGCGCGTGATATTTAACGTCACGCTCTGCTAATTCCATATCAAATAATAAACACCTAGTTCGGTTGGTATTAAGTTTTAAAATCTGCCTAAGTAGGTACAGTCAGCGTCAAAAAGTTCGTAATACCCAAAGTGGCCAAAAAGTTAACAACTCAACCTTATTCCAATTGTAATAAAGACCAAGGATGTTATGGATATCCGTAACCGTAGCCGAAAATTTCGGATATCCGAAATAAAAAAATATCCGAAACCATAACCGTAACCGATTCAAAAGTTTCGGATAGTTTCAGATGTAGGCAGTTTAAATTGTTTTTTGTATTACATTATAATGTAAGGCATAACAGCCTGATTTACCTTTATAATGCCATCATCTAGTACCTACCAATTTTAATTTTTTATTTACTTTTTATTCGATGTAGTGTGCGGCCATGGATTTACCGTTATTTACCGACCGTATTGGACCGTATTCTATATCAAATTGCATTTTAAAGTAATCAATCAATCCGTAACCGTAACTGAAACTTTCGAATATCCGAAAAAAAAATCCGTAACCGTAACCGAAACCGGTAAAATATTATTCCTATATCCGTTACCGTATCCATAACCGAAACTACATATCCATAACATCCCTAAAAGACATGTTGCGAACTTTTTGGCTATTTTGGGTGACACGAACTATTGACGCTCACTGCTGCTGTACCTACTCTGTAAGCAAATAATAGGCTTTTAAAACAATGGACATAACGTGAATGATTCTCACTCGTATCTGTGCGCCTTTCCCTTGTTCCCCTGTATGATGTTGACGGTGTCCTGGTTGCCGCGAGGGTTGATGTCCACGCAGACCACCGTAGCTCCAAGGCCGCCCAGGCGGATCGCGGTCTCTTTGCCCATGCCGTGGCCGGCTCCTGTGATCTGGAATAAGTATCACAATTATTAGTAGGTTCCCTTTTAGGGCTTACATATCCCAATACCGAAGAAACTTGCCCTATCACCGCTCTGGGACGACCAATCTGCTAGTACCTAGGAGAAGTGGCAGAAGAAACTCGGTTACCTTTGTCAGCCGTTATTTAAGCGCTATTTATTTCTTAGTTGCATTAAATTCTACATAAGCTCGTCCTTTCAACCAAAGGACATCCACTGCTGGACAACTGGACAAAGGCTTGCCCCAAGGATTTCCACAAGGACCAGGACAGTGCTTCCCGGGACCTTCTCTAGACTATAGGTTCATCAAGCGCGATTACCTTACAATAGAGTAAAATCGAACCTTAATTTCGAACTCTTCCTACAGAAGAACATTCTTCTGATTAATTTCGTTGCAATGACAGTTTAATTTTCCCCCTTGGGACAAACTTGACCTTTAATAATTGGGTTTTTATTGGCGGTCAAGCTGTAGATCCTGGCGACACAGGAGTTGTAGCAGTGGGAACGAGAGGTGGCAAAAGTCCTGTTAAGCGCACGAGGCCTGTTCGTTTGTTTTTCTTTGCGATTAATGCTATAACGTTAACGTTGTAAAATTTCATCAAACATCTAGCAAATTTTTCCATGAAGGAATATCAAATCCGTCCATTATTTATAGAAGGAAAACATACGATTTCTAGAATTAAAACAATAAGACTTACCAGTACGATCTCGCCTTTGATGCTCTTAGGCTCCTTGGGGAAGAAGAACTGGTAGACGCAGAAGATCCACATGGCCGTCATCTTTACGTACAGAACCGCAATCTCGAGGGCCACCGACACGAAGTTGTACACCTTCATGCCGATGCCGCGCTCGTCCGTCCTGCAGGCAAAAAGTTGTGAATTAATACAAGGCTAGAAGCAAACTAAACTCACTCTTATGTTAGTGGAGGAGGTAGTGTTATTTCCACTTTCAATATTTTTTTTAAGCGATTTTGTGAAAAATTTATTATTAGCAGGTAGTTGCTAAATGCTCATAAGATAGGCCCCCTTAATTGATATTTAATTTTATTGTCCGTGGTGCATAAACTTTTCTCAAAGGTTTTAAACCTTTGTTTGTCACCTGTCATCCGCTTTGCAATGGAGGGAAGTCGAACCTTAATTTCGAACTCCTCCTATATTCTTCTGATTAATTTCGTTGCGGGTCCAATGACAGTTTAACTTTCCCCCGGGACTTCTTGCGCTGCTTCTTCTCAGCACTGGCCCATTTATTGTCCCGAAGCAGTGGTAGGGTTAATATTGGGACGTGTAAAAGCGCTTTTTTAAAGCCTATTTGCAAAAATAAATGAATTTTATGAATTTTATTTTACAAACTTGACCTTCATTGGTTGGGTTTTTGTGGCGGTCAAGCTTTAGATCCTGGCTACACAGGAGTTGCAGTGGTGGGCACGAGAGGTGGGAATAGTCCCGTATTTCCACTTTCAAGCGCACTTCTAAGTGCGAATGATTACGTTAAAAAATCGAAGAAGGCGACAGGCAGGGAATTGTGATCTCGAAATTGGGATTGCTTGATGAAATAGGTTAAAAAATCAAAATCCAAGCCTCTATTATGCGGGTCCCCTACGTAGTTTCGAATGCTGCTGCATATGTAGCGATGAACAGTACATGGAAACCGATCCGCTAAGCATTTCTTGTTCATTCCTCTTTGGCGATGGGAAACGGGCTACCAATTTTAAATACTGTTTTGTCTACATGGATAAGTGGATTTTGCAAGGTAAGTGGATTTTGCAAGGTAAGTGGATTTTGCAAGAATTTTAAAAATAGCATCATCTATCATCCAAAAATTGCGCGGTGTTGCCATTTTATCTATCTTGCCAATCATTTCGCACTGTTTACATTAGCAGTCATCATGTCTCTATCCAACCATCTTCAAATGGCTCAACTTGTCTTGTCTTGTTCGCTACAAACGCAACCAGTCGCACACGGCGGCCGTGACACGACGGATCAGGTTTGAACTTAGCCGTGTAACTCGAGCATGGCACAATCATCTTTCACACAAGGTTAACTTTACGCCGTAAACAAGCTCAAATTTGAATGCACTTAAGACTTGCATCAGGACTATGTTTGGTCCAAAAATTAAAATTTTAACAATACCTATTATTGGATTTGTTTGCGATCTAGTTGGAGTCTTGGAGTCATGTTTGAGTTTCTTTTGTAATATATGCGAGCTCTAACACATAGAAGTTCGATATCTACCAAGCGTCAATTAAAAAAAAAATCGCGTCTGTTATAGTTCCAAAATACTGAACTGTCCTATCCATGACATTGACAATGGGGCGCACAGTGGTCCCGATTTAATAAAACATGGACATTGATGCTAGAGGCACGAAATTTTTTTTGATGGTTACTGCTATGATAATTAATAAGGCAAAAAAATATTACAATCCTACGACGTCTATTTCNTCTGAGGGTAGGGTTAATATTGGGACGTGTAAAAGCGCTTTTTTAAAGCCTATTTGCAAAAATAAATGAATTTTATGAATTTTATTTTACAAACTTGACCTTCATTGGTTGGGTTTTTGTGGCGGTCAAGCTTTAGATCCTGGCTACACAGGAGTTGCAGTGGTGGGCACGAGAGGTGGGAATAGTCCCGTATTTCCACTTTCAAGCGCATTTCTAAGTGCGAATGATTACGTTAAAAAATCGAAGAAGGCGACAGGCAGGGAATTGTGATCTCGAAATTGGGATTGCTTGATGAAATAGGTTAAAAAATCAAAATCCAAGCCTCTATTATGCGGGTCCCCTACGTAGTTTCGAATGCTGCTGCATAATATGTAGCGATGAACGGTACATGGAAACCGATCCGCTAAGCATTTCTTGTTCATTCCTCTTTGGCGATGGGAAACGGGCTACCAATTTTAAATACTGTTTTGTCTACATGGATAAGTGGATTTTGCAAGGTAAGTGGATTTTGCAAGGTAAGTGGATTTTGCAAGAATTTTAAAAATAGCATCATCTATCATCCAAAAATTGCGCGGTGTTGCCATTTTATCTATCTTGCCAATCATTTCGCACTGTTTACATTAGCAGTCATCATGTCTCTATCCAACCATCTTCAAATGGCTCAACTTGCTCTGTCTTGTTCGCTACAAACGCAACCAGTCGCACACGGCGGCCGTGACACGACGGATCAGGTTTGAACTTAGCCGTGTAACTCGAGCATGGCACAATCATCTTTCACACAAGGTCAACTTTACGCCGTAAACAAGCTCAAATTTGAATGCACTTAAGTGCAGGGCTTGCATCAGGACTATGTTTGGCCTAAAAATTTAAATTTTAACAAATCGTGGCTTTGTTTGCGTTGTAGTTGGAGTCTTGGAGTTATGTTTGAATTTCTTTTGTACTACATATATGCGAGCTCTAACACATCACATAAATAGAAATTTGATCCCAGTGTCAACAAAAAAAAAAGATCGCATCTGCTTAAGGAATCCTATATCCAGCTGAAAGTCATTCTAGTTTTACATACTGACATGGCTCTCACCTCAGTTACATAGAAGAGTGAAAAAATATAATTTCCATTTCCTTAAAAAGTGACGAAGATGGTATAGCTTAAACTCCTTTCATGGTTTCCTGGCGCATTATAATTGTATGCCATTTACGTCTTTAATTATCGAAGTCGGAGACTAAATTGTTTTATCGATTCGATTAAATGCGGTTAATTTCGAAACCATCGTCTTTAGACCTCAAGGTCAGACAGCTGGTCATCTTGACAGCCGCTTTAGGAGTGAGCTGGTTTCAAAAAAGGAGAGAATGGTGTTGAGGAATATTTTGTAACCTGTCTGTCTCTTTGCACGTCTAACGCCCGTATTCACAAACATTTCTATGAGGTCTCACAGTGCGCGTGGATGCACAGGGTGACACACGAACCAATCACAGAGCTCTATTCAACGCTGTGCATTTGATTTGCTGTTTCACTTAAGCAAATATCGTTTGTGAATACGGGCGTAAACCATTTAGCCAATTTTGATCAACTTTTGTATGGTGATAAACCTCAGAAAAGGAGTACGTATCTATCTATAGCAGTGGTTCTTAACCGGTGGTCCGCGGACCACTGGTGGTCTCTGGAAGCATTCCAAGTGGTCCACGAAGTGCACTTGCACATCTTGTTCAAAACCACTTTTAACAGATTTTTGCAGTCAAACTGGTTTACTTTTGACCGATTATGATTATGGGGTGGTCCCTGACAAGACAGACATTTGGTAAAATGGTCCCTCATGACATAAAGGTTAAGAACCACTCTATAGGCTACTTTTTGGTAAAAGAGGGTGGAATAGGGGTAAATTATGATAGAACAAGCTTGTCTTGTTGACTTTATGAGAACTATACGAGTACCTAAATGTTCCGCTACATTATGCAAGCCAAAATGAGTGGAAAACCATGCAAAAAGTCGATGACTTTACTAAAAACTGAATTAATTATATTAAAAATATCTTTTAGTAGTTGTTTATTTGTTAAGTTAATAAAAAAAATGCCAATTATTTTCTCGACCACGCCAATTAAGGTCAAGGGCGGCCAACTCACAAGTAGTAAACATGTGCTAAGTGGACTGGTTTTGAATAGCAATATTAGTTTAAATCCAAATATGAACAAACTGGTATAAAAGGACTTTCCTTTGCCCGTGGGTTTACTCGTTTTCATGAGAAAATTATCGCTTCTTCTTATGAAAATGAAAATTGAAAAATGAAAACTTAGAGAAACCAGACAAAAACTAACTTATTTTCCATAACTCCTTACTAAGTAGTATGTTATTATTACTTAATCTTACTTGTAACAAATACTGTGATTTTATGACCCATCTGAGAATCAAACGTCCGAGTTAAGAGACATCAACTCTCTTACTGAAACGTGAACTGGAGTCAAGAATACACAAACCGACAAACAAATTCAAATATTTATTTGCACGAAGATTATAGACACCTGTCATAGTCAAAGGTCGATATGCAGTCTCTTCGCGGAATGACTGGTCTATCCTAGGTTTGACCAAGGCCTTCAGGCAAACCCCGAAGTAAATTCTTATTTCGGCCTTTGACTAAGTCAAACCTAGAAGTGCCTAAACGGTTCAGTCAAACGTAGAAACTAAAATATCTGTTTCGGGCTTTGCCTAGTCAATCCTAGAAACGACTGACAGACTCGGTCAAAAGTAGACGGCAAATAGAAAACCAGCCATGTGTGAGTCGGATTCGCTCACGAAGGGTTCCGTGCGACTCTTTTGTTGTATGGGAGCCCCCTTAAATATTTATTTCATTTTAATTTTATGATTTATTTTTAAAATGCAACTAAAATTATTTGAATATTTCAAGGGTTCAACTGTTTACGTTTTAATTAATATCAAGTAAAAAACTGCAAAAAGTCACGTTTGCTGTATGGGAGCCCCCCTTAAATATTTAAGTATTTTATTGAATTATTTATTTTTTAAGTTAATGATTCATGAGATACGAGCCTGGTGACAGACAACATTTAGCGAAGTCATAATAATAGGGTCTAAACTCTATCCTTTAAGGTAACAGAACCCTAAAAATTAGTAATTAATCAAGATCGATCTAGAAACACTGACAACCAACCTCAGTACTGTATAAGTTTAGTTACTCGTACCTTCACCAGAGATAGCTGCGCGTGCGCGTGTAAACCGACCGTCGTAACCCCTATGCAACAAGTTCGAGATCAGAATTAAGTATAGTTTAGTTTAAAGTCATAATTGAGGTTTGACTAGTCAAACCCCGATTTCATTAAATTGAGTTTCGACCTTTGCCTGACCAAATTAGTTACTCCTAGGTTTGACTAACATTATTTAGTCAAAGGCCGAAATGTTTGGGCTTTGGCTAAGACTTCTAGTCAGACCTGAGGATTGACTAGTCAAACCTAGGAGTGCCGGAACTTCGAGGTTTAACTATAACACACCGATAAAATAAAGACCTTTGGTCTTGCTACTTTATAACAAGTTCTTATTGCACTCAAACCAGTTCATGATTATCACTGTCTGTGTTTATTTTTTGAAGTCCAACTGGTTTGTCATGTTTTTTACAAGAGGATATAATTATTTATCCCAAACTGCCACGGAGTAGGCTAATATGCAATATGAGAGAACTTATGTAGTGGGGCTACTTGCTGATAAAATTGCTATTTGTTTATTTACCTTTAACGATAATCCTGCTAATAATATTTTCATGTAAAATGCTGCCAAGACAAGATCATTTTGTTTGGACTGTGAAATTTCACATCTCATGTAGAGCTTAACTTCTCGCAGTAACTTCACAAACTCTAAGTACAACTTATTAAAATAATGTTGCATAGCCGTTGAATAGCACTCTTTTACCCCCTAGATACTACTCGTACTATTTATGATACCATATTACTAATCGATATCATAATGACTAGAATATCACAGTTTTTCCTAGATGTATGAGTCAAAAAGTAGAAAATTAAATGTTTTCATACATTAAAAACCTATTATGAGTAGAAGAAACAAAATAAAACTATAAAAAATTTGTACTTATGTGTAATTTCTCAGAAAATAATAATATGACATCGTATTCTAACTACAGGAAAACATTTTATTATGTCAGGTTTGAGAATAAATTTATTTTAATGGAAGTTTCCATTTTAGGAGGCTAAAATTGGGTATCTGTCTTAGTATGTATGCGCTAAGTGTTGTTAGGTACAGTTCATGATAGCCAAAGAAGCCAAAACGTTCACAACATGTCTTTGTTGGATTAGGGTGGTATTTAGAGGCTGACAAAAGTGACTGAGTTTCTTCCGCCACTTCTTCTCAGCACCAGCCCATAAATGTTGTCTCGAAATGGTGGTAGGGCAAGCTATAAATATTAGGGACATAGTATTTTAAGCACCCTGGCTGGAAAGGGCCTATGTACTGAACTATTTAGCACTAAAAAAATAAAAATAAAATAAAAAATTGCACTCACTGTACATAAACATTTTTGCTCGTCTTGTTTGGCTGAATTTAGACGATTGTTGCAATACCAAGGAGCATTCGAGCATCTAATAGTATATTATTCTAAATGACAGTCATGTCTGCAATCGCAGTGTTTATAAACATATTTGTGCGTTTCAAAATGCTTTGGGCAACAGTTTGCGACATTGCATGCTTGCGTTGCGCGCGTTTGCGTAGCTATGCTCTCTTCTTATGGTAATACTTATTGAAAGAAACACCATTTGTTAATATCCCTACATAGATGATAAACAATGAAACTAAACTAAACTGCAAATGCAAAAACTGATTTTCAGTTCCATGATTCAACATAGATTTTACAAATTTAATTCCAAAAACAAGTAGATACATAACTAAGTAGTACTTAGTTGTATTAAAACATTATTATAATCTTTCCATAAACAAAGCACATGTTACCGAATTTACGAAATTAATTTGAAAATTTTTTAGATGTTCTTGTTGAATGTTTCGGAAAGCATTTGCCCAACAAATTAGCAGTACCTAGTCTCAAAATGAAATTAGTTGATCAATGAAGTAGCCAAGGCTACGTAGATAGAGCAGCGCCGGCGCATATTACATAAACATCCGGCGGATATGCGCTAATGCATGGCCCGAACGCATGAATTGGTCGAAGAATAGTTTCTTATAGGTAAATATTGCCTTTTTAATTAAATAGCACAAGGTTGAGGTTAAAGCCTCTAGAATATAGTGTAAAAATTTTACACAAAGGATAATTTTGTAACATGAAAGAGTATAATGTATTTAATATGCACATAAACCATCTTGTCTACTGTTAAGTTTGTTCATAAAATCAATAAATTATTATGCTATTGTTAAAAGATAGGATTTCATGTTAACTGCTAATGTTTTAAGCATGGAGATTTTCTTCCATAAATTACATGTTTCCAAAATGTTACCCATTTTACTGATTTAAAAAAATATTGCACAAGGCAATGCTCACTAAGTTGAAACTGTTGGTATAGTAAGTTCTTTGGAGTTAATTTTAACGTAATTTAAGAATGTTTTAATTAAATAAGATGTAACGATGAGGTGAAGATCGCGGGTGGTGCCTGGATGCGAGCGGCGCAAGACCGGTCTTTGTGGAAATCCTTGGGGGGAGGCCTTTGTCCAGCAGTGGACGGCTTTCGGCTGAAACGAACGATGCACAAATCTAAAGTAATATACCGTGTCAGAAGTCCATTACTCTGAAGCACTATACATGTAAGTGACCACGGTAGAGTTTCTGTATAGTCATGAGTATGACCACCGCTAAAAATGAAGGTCATACAACCAGCCATTATAAGACACAATTACAGGCACTTTAATAAGCACTAATAGCTTACTGATGTCATGTTCAACAGGCAATCGCGTTGATTATGCCAGTTTCCTTAACGTGACACAGTGTTTTGTTTAGCCTACAATGTTGTTACTTGTTAATTTATTATTTGGAAAATCACATTTATGAAGGGGAAATGATTTGTTCCAAGTATTTACTTACTTAGGCTGAGTTGCACCACCTAACTTTACTGTAATTTAAATTCATTCTTTAACGATACGAATTGTTACCACAAAGCAATTCTGTAATTACGGTTCGGTTCCTGAAAATATTCTGAAAATCCATACCAGTGTTATGTGTTATTGTATGGAGTTTGACAGACTTTTGACATTTTTCAAAGTTAAAGTAAAATGGTGCAACCCAGCCTTAATTGACTAACGTAAAAGCTAAGATCATAATAAAATAATTTACACTCAAATAATGGACAGCATTCCCTTCTTTATGACAAAACGCGCGTTTCGAAGTCCGAGTGAGATTGTGGATTTGATGATGATAATACTTTCGTAGGTTAAATTATTAAATTAATAATTTATTCCTGAATATAATTGAGTATTAATTCATCATCATCGTCATCATAATCATTTCAGCCATAGGACGTCCACTGCTGAACATAGGGCCTCCCCCAATGCTTTCCATGTTGATCGTTATACCGTACCGGGAAACATAGCGTGGGACATCCACCCACAAGGTGGACCGACGACATCGTAAATGTAGCAGGGAAGCGCTAGACGCAGGCCGCTAAAAATTATTAATTATTTTTTAATAAATTTTAATCATAGCTCTACAAGCAATTTATCTTAGCAGTGACGTAAGGGCATGTTGGTATTGCTGGGGCGTGAATTCCGCTGCACGCACTATTTATTTTATAGACTCTACAGTCTACATACAAAAAAAATGTTATTTTTAGCAATTATGTGTAATAGATTGAACCCTCGATACTAAGTAAACTGATTTCTTTTGTGTTAGATTCATTAATGGTAAAGTTTAACCCAAGATACCTCTTTGGGTCAACATATCAGTACCTCTAGTACGAAAAACTTTCGAGTTCGTTTCGTTGCGTATTCAAAGTGTCATCGAAAAATTTTGTATGAAAAATTAAACAGCGCCCCCTAGGGCGGCTATAATATAGGGGGCGCTGTTTAATTTTTCATACAAAATTTTTCGATGACACTTTGAATACGCAACGAAACGAACTCGAAAGTTTTTCGTACTAGAGGTACTGATGCCTAAGGCGGCTATAATATAGGGGGCGCTGTTTAATTTTTCATACAAAATTTTTCGATGACACTTTGAATACGCAACGAAACGAACTCGAAAGTTTTTCGTACTAGAGGTACTGGGAATGACGTCGAGAAAATCTATTCCGTATACATTGAGTTATAATGTAGGTACTACGTAATAATATTACTTCAATGTCCGTATATCTAATTAATGTAACTTGACATTCAATTTTTGAACCAAAATGTAAGATCTGCGAATGATAACGAGAAAAGCAGTATTCCTGGAAAATCTTTATCATTTTATAATGAATGTAACTTGAGATTCAATTCTTGAATCAAAATCTCAGGTCACCAACGTTTCTTTCAGGTGTAAAAATAATTTGATAATTATTAAAAACAGGAGGTTTTGTAGACATCCAAATACAGCAACTGTATGTAATGTACCTACGACGTATGAAGAGGAAATCAAAGAATTTGTAATTTAAAAATACCTAAGCGGAGATGTGCTACTAGAATTGAACAAATAATGTCGATGGCACAAGATGCCCAGTACTAATATTATGTTAATCAATATTAATATGTCACTTCTGATCGCGCTATAAAGATAGACTTGGCTTAGGTTGCCCAACGAGTCGCCTTCCTGGTGTGCCGTAACTGTTTCTCAGGTAAATGATCTTGTGGAACACTTAGGTAAGTAGGTACTGTTTAGCAAAACTTAAGGATCAAGGTACTTAGGGAAGACCACAAAGATGTTTATGAGCAAATACTTATTTAGGTATGTAGTATTGTGGTAGTGTGGTTTGGTAACCACTAGATACCTACCATAGTAATTTTCTACACAATTCAATATTTCAGCATTATTTACAATCGCATTGCAACGTATCTTACTTACTAATATTATAAAGCTGAAGAGTTTGTTTGTTTACTTAAAGGCGCTAATCTCAGGAACTATTGGTCTGATTTGAAAAAATATTTTTGTGTTGAATAGCCCAGCACATTTATCGAGGAAGGCTACATGCCATAAGAACAGCCAATAGGGGCGGAGCAGTAAAGAAAAATGTTGCGAAAACGGGAAATATTATTCAAACTATTTTCACGTACGAAGTCGCGGGCACAGCTAGTCTACTCGTGTATAGTCCAGTCAATAAAGCATTATAGATGGAAAACTGTAGAACACAATTTCTGACTTCAGGACTTTATTTAGACTAGTTAGGAGGTGAACATAGCAAAAGTCCCTGTCCTTAGCCCTTGAGCCGACGGGGAGAGGGGGGTTTAAAGGTGCCACTTTTCGGTTTTTCGCTTAATCCTCGGAAACTATGCGTCCTAGTGACATGACTACTTTGAACCAAAAAAAGCATATTCAATTTGCTACAGATGAGATGNTGTTACTTGTTAATTTATTATTTCAAAATCACATTTATGAAGGGGAAATGATTTGTTCCAAGTATTTACTTACTTAGGCTGAGTTGCACCACCTTTTTTTTTGCGTCAGGAAAATGTATCGAAATGCATACCTACCGGTCCGGGGGTTCCGGTGGGTTATGTAGGGCTCTCCCTGCCAGAAGGGCAACTTTACTGTAATTTAAATTCATTCTTTAACGATACGAATTGTACCACAAAGCATTACTGTAATTACGGTTCGGTTCCTGAAAATATTCTGAAAATCCATAACCAGTGTTTTTGTATGGAGTTTGACAGACTTTTGACGTTTGTTAAAGTTAAAGTAAGATGGTGCAACCCAGCCTTAATTGACTAACGTAAAAGTTTAGATCATAATAAAATAATTTACACTCAACTAATGGACAGCATTGCCTCCTTTATGACAAAACGCGCGTTTCGAAGTCTACTGTGCAAGATTGTGGATTTGATGATGATAATACTTTAGTAGGTTAAATTATTAAATTAATTTATTCCTGAATATAATTAAGTATTAATTCATCATCATCATCATCATAATCATTTCAGCCATAGGACGTCCACTGCTGAACATAGGGCCTCCCCCAATGCTTGCCATGTTGATCGTTATACCGTACCGGGAAACACAGCGTGGGACATCCACCCACAAGGTGGACCGACGACATCGTAAAGGTAGCAGGGAAGCGCTGGACGCAGGCCGCTAAAAATTATTAATTATTTTTTAATTTTTAATCGTAGCTCTATAAGCAATTCATCTTAGCAGTGACGTAAGGGCATGTTGGTATTGCTGGGGCGTGAATTCCGCTGCACGCACTATTTATTTTATAGACTCTACAGTCTACATACAAAAAAAAAATATTATTTTTAGCAATTATGTGTAATAGATTGAACCCTCGATACTAAGTAAACTGATTTCTTTTGTGTTAGATTCATTGATGGTAAAGTTTAACCCAAGATACCTCTTTGGGTCAACATATCTGGGAATGACGTCGAGAAAATCTATTCCGTATACATAAAAAAATAAAATAAATAATAAAAATTGTTTATTTTATCAGACACTCATTATAGTACATTAAAAATTTTTGGAAGATAACAATAAAATTGTTGTTCTGAGTGTGCGATCTGGATCCTAAACTAGGGTCACCCTGTATTTCAGGCCTCCAGGTCCCCCACCCGCGGATCACAATAAGATATTACAATACAAAAAGATTAAAGATAAGTGCTAAGTGCCTATGCATATACATTGAGTTATAATGTAGGTACTACGTAATAATATTACTTCAATGTCCGTATATCTAATTAATGTAACTTGACATTCAATTTTTGAACTAAAATGTAAGATCTGCGAATGATAACGAGAAAAGCTAGTGTTCCTGGAAAATCTTTATCATTTTATAATGAACGTAAATTGAGATTCAATTCTTGAATCAAAATCTCAGGTCACCAACGTTTCTTTCAGGTGTAAAAATAATTTGATAATGATTAAAAACAGGAGGTTTTGTAGACATCCAAATACAGCAACTGTATGTAATGTACCTACGACGTATGAAGAGGAAATCAAAGAATTTGTAATTTAAAAATACCTAAGCGGAGATGTGCTACTCGATGGCACAAGATGCCCAGTACTAATATTATGTTAGTCAATATTAATATGTCACTTCTGATCGCGCTATAAAGATAGACTTGGCTTAGGTTGCCCAACGAGTCGGCTTCCTGGTGTGCCGTAACTGTTTCTCAGGTAAACGATCTCGTGGAACACTTAGGTAAGTACTGCTTAGCAAAACTTAAGGATCAATGTACTTAGGGAAGACCACAAAGATGTTTATGAGCAAATACTTATTTAGGTATGTAGTATTGTGGTAGTGTGGTTTGGTAACCACTAGATACCTATCATAGTAATTTTCTACACAATTCAATATTTCAGCATTATTTACAATCGCATTGCAACGTATCTTACTTACTAATATTATAAAGCTGAAGAGTTTGTTTGTTTACTTAAAGGCGCTAATCTCAGGAACTATTGGTCTGATTTGAAAAAATATTTTTGTGTTGAATAGCCCAGCACATTTATCGAGGAAGGCTACATGCCATAAGAACAGCCAATAGGGGCGGAGCAGTAAAGAAAAATGTTGCGAAAACGGGAAATATTATTCAAACTATTTTCACGTACGAAGTCGCGGGCACAGCTAGTCTACTCGTGTAATAAAAATAAAGAAATGGAAAAATCCATCGACAGTAAATTGATTCACCTTATTATCATTCAAATTCCTTATTTACCTTTAATTGTGGTCACTTTAATAAAATTTGCATAACAATATTACTAAAATAGCGCACTTTGCCCGTCCAAGGATTATTTTCTCATCGAACGTAGACTTTCATAATCGAAATTAAATAAATTAATGTGTACATATCAAGACCTAATGTATTCTAAATTGCATTTTTTGCATGGATCCCCCATCTCTGTTGACACACTTTTCTCCTTATGATTTTGGTTTCAATTCTTGCATACCAGTTCTTAGTACGTGCCAATAACGTCATGCGTATAGGTTACGCTAACTAGCATGCCTTTATCTCGCAAGCAAGTAGATAGCAGAACATTGTTTTTGGGTTTTAAATAAACAACTTGAAAAAATCGAACGACTTTTTTCAAGTTGTTTATTTAAAATTTAGTTTGAGAAGCGACTCTATTCGTTAAAAAAAATTTGTTTTTGGGCATTAACTGGCATGCTAATTTACTGTTTTGTAGCTATATTTAGAGCTCAAGTATTGAAGTGACCACCAAGTCAAATCTAGAACGAATGTTACTCATTCGTGACACAGAAGATCATGTCTAGGGACTGAATCCTGTTAAAAAACTGGACTTAACAACATTGACCGCCCTTGCATAAAAAAACAACCTTCGAATATCCTAGCTAGCTACATGAAAGTTATTGGAGTCAAGGCATACGTACAGCAGAATTTTATTATTGTCTGACCTCTATTTCTTCATACGTAAGGTGCAAATTAACTGTGTACTTTTTCTGTGACGCGTAGGGTTCGTGCAATGTTCTGTTCACGCCTCTTCATTGCGCACGAGTCGATCCGTCGAACGTTCGGCTTCAGCGCTAGTTACGTGCGATTGCCATGTAACATCATAGTGCTACAATGATTTTAATTAAAAAGATTTATTTATTGAACAAAATAAAGTTTTGGTAGGTAAATTCGTTTGTTTTTTAGTAATTAAGACGAATGTTAACTCTTTGTTACGTTTAACGCAAGAGCCTCTGTGTGCCTACCATGAGTTTACGTTAGGTGTGCTCGCTAGCGACTGCGTAAAAAAATGACATTTAAATGTATGACATATTGTGCAGCGCCCCTAGCGGCTACTTTCAAGAAATAAAATATTCATAGAATTTTTTGACGTATTCGCTAGCGAGCTCACCTAACGTAAACTCATGGTAGGCGTACTGAACCAATTTTGATATTATAAGTAGAACTATTACGAGTAACACAAGAAAAGATGTAAGGCTAAAAGTTTCTATAAGAACCCCAAAAATATCAGCAAATCTGAATGCAGTCGTTAGTAGGTATACTTAGTATTAAACATTTGACTCTACATCTTCTAAATCGGGTATTTTTGTGTCGTAAATGGATAAATATCTTGAGTAAATAGGTTACACCAATATTTATTTATAGCTCGCACGCTACTAATACATAAATTACACAATACATTAGTTGCATCATAACTATAATAATGCTACGTGTATAAGCATTTCAGTGTTAATAAAAAAATCACTATAGGTTTGCCCAGCAAATCAAAATCGTTAATGTTTGGTAGGTACTTAATCATTAATTTGAGTAATTTAATGTTTTTCAGTTGTCAGATCTATTATTGTAAAATAATTAATTATGTACTTACTTATAATTTAATCTAACATTAACTGAAAATTTATAAAGCCGCAAAATGTTTCGATGTACAATTTTCTTTTCATAAATTGACATTGGTTATCGATATAGTTACGGTTAAAGTTAGATGGTGCAACTAAGCCTAACTACACTTACTTGAAGAACAACAAATTTTTCTTCCGCCCATTCTTCCCGACGAAGGCAACGTTAAACCACATCGTCACAGTGTCCGGTACTTGTCACTTTTACATAAAGTGAAAATATAGGACTGATCAGTCGTCAACTTTTGTTACCTACAAAAGTTGGTGCGCGCGGGCAACGCGTTAGAACAGACTTTCACTAGTGCGCGTTGCAGCGGCTCTATGCAGTTTGGTGTTGCGCAACACCAACGGATGCATGTTGAAAATTGTGCATCTACTCTACTATGGATGCGGCCCGAGTTTCCTGCCCGTGTGCTCGTTCCGATACTACTTGTGTGAGCTAATTGTATTGTGAATAAAACTAACACGCTCTAAGATTCCGCGGATAATGTGAAGATATAAACCACGTATTATTGTGACAATACATCCTAACAACTTTTTCACTTCAATACGGTATATTCCTAACCAAATGTTTGACAGTTATAAATTATGCAATGTTCAGTTATTTTTGACAAGGCTTTTGGCAGATTCAACCGTTCGCATGAATTTCAGACCCCTACAGGAACTTTTATTTTCACTTTATTCCCAAAACAGATTTTTCACCCTTTTAAGTTTCTAGTGACAAAAGGTAGCACAAATTATTGATTCAGAGCTCTATGCATTTTATTATTACATAAATAAAGGACGATATTGATTCTGAAAATTTACTTTGACACGTTAGTTTTTTACTTCGAAACATTGGTAATAAAACCGCTGTGCCATATAATATGTACTTGGTAACGTGCGCAGTGGTGCATGAGCAGTTAGGTGGTAATCCTCGCTTGCCTTTAATTACGTTAAGGTATACAGGTCAGTAGGTAAAATATATTTAACGTACATTTCGTGAAACATACTGAAATTATAATATAATATTATTGTAACTAATAATATCTACGAATCACAGCTGGATTTTACTAAATAAAAACTCAAGAATCATTAACAAAGTCTAAGAAAAACATAAAAAAGTATTAAACTACGAGTATTACTGAAATCAAATTGACCGAAAATGACCGTTTTTGGCCTATTTGACTATAAATTACGGTCAGTCAAATTTAAGGCTGAGTTGCACCACCTAACTTTAACCGTGACTATAACGATAACCGGTGTATTTTGTATGGAGATTTTTGACGTTTGTTAAAGACAAAGTAAGATGGTGCAACCCAGCCTTATTGAGTCAAAGCCAGAGCTGCACAGTAACCACGGAATTTGTTCAGCACAAACAAGAAGTGTTACAAAATTTGATTTGCTATTGACTGTGCCTACATAGTAATTTTGCATGAATTTTTAGGCAAACACTAAGATTGTCAAGTTTTCTTTCTTATTTAAGTATGTAGCTGAAGGTAATAAGTTGAAGTTGAACTAAGTATTTTCTGAAAGGTTCGTTGGTATTGCTAAAGCTCGAGAAGGGCTGAGCCTACTTAGCTGATTTTGGTTTTGAAGTGTTTGTCGTAGTTCAGAAAAAAATTAAACGCTGAGAAAATAATATTTTCTCATTAGAAAAAATTACGATACGAATAAAATATTAATCTTTATCAAAGTCAAAATTTCTTTATTTGTATAGTGTACTATTAAATAGTACTTACAAATCGTCAAATATTTTGCTCTTAAGGAGCCTCTACATGTCTCATAATCTTTTTACCCTACCAGACCTTCGAGACCAACATTTGGCAAGTGCTGAGAAGAAGCGCCGCAACAAACTCAGTCACCACTGTCTGCCGGTTAATATAAATAAATAGAAAAAGCAGTAGGTAGTAGGTACATTTGATTCAGAAATAGAAATTACCCCATTCTTGTATGAAACCAGTATGTATAAGAATTTTTAACTGGAATTACTCTACACTAACGCCTATGTAAATTCCAGCTTTTGATTTAGTATGTACGTTTACTGAATTTTAAATCAATGTTGACTACTTGTAATCGCGCCTATTCTGCAAATATTTTGCCAAAGTCTATAGACGAATATTATAGTCCTTGGAATTTAGTGTTTTTTTTTTGATTTACATGAACTTATGACTTTAAAAATTAATAATGACTTTTAAACCAGGATATTGCCAAGTATTTGTGATGATGACGCTTGGTGGTTAAAATTTTGTGGACAAAACAGAGTAAAATAAAAAAAAACCATTATTTTGAAATTAATATAATGTTATCTGATCTACACTCCATCAAGGTTGCATCATCTTTTAGGTGTTTGAAGCGATTAAAATGTTTTTTAAACTTAGTCGTTAATGTTCCTACTTTACGCTCAAAGACCGAAAAAACAGTTCAAACCTAACACGTGGTCACTATTCAAACATTCACTTCGTGAAACTTGTGTTATGATGGTTTTTATAAAAACGTTCATGACGCGTTACTTAAGGCAAACATAGAAAGTCCACATAGCGACATTCGTTTCTTGTAAAGGACTAAAGCCTCCCCTCTTCCTCTCGGAACCCTGAAAGCAGAGGGCTGAGTGTGAGCTTTTTTCAAAATGTATGACGGATTGTACAGCGCCCCTAGCGGGAAAATTTCAAAAACTAAAAGTTTCATACATTTTGTATACTTCCTAACGCGTTTGTTGTAAACTCACACTCAGCCCACAGGTTACAAGCCGTGGTACAAGTTTTGGGTCGGGGGTAAAGTTAAACTGTCACTGGACCCGCAATAATCAGACAGAAGACAAAGGAGGAGTCGAAGTTGAGGATTTACTTCCATCCAGTGCAATGATGGATGACAGGTTGACAGGATAGGATGACAGGTGACAAACAAAGGTATAGATAACAGTGGGTCTAGACAAAGTGCAAATTATAATCGCAAACCAGTCGAAAAGTGGTCGAAAAGCCCCTTTTTTGTATGGAGTTTTGACGGATTCGATTTTCGATTCGATCAAAAAGTGCGTTTTGTCTAGGGGGGCAGATACCTTCAAGAATAGATATAGGCCTACCTACACTACGTCGGACTGTAGACATTTACTATAGTCTCCAAACGCTGTAGGGCCCAAAAGAGGAGACACCAATCGTGTGCCGATCGTTATGAGCCCCTTCTTTTTTTATTTAATTTTTTGACGTTCATAGCTGCCAAATTTTGGTCAAAATAAATAAAGACATTTGTATGAAGACCTATAATCTTAGCGGCAGGTCCACTTATTTAAATCAAAAAGTCAATGTCAGCGTCGACACGTAGGTACGCGTAAGGTCAATGTGCCGCGCGTGCGCACGTTGCGTAAGACGCGCACCTAAACTGCGCTTAATCAGGAACAGTTCCTTCCTTTACGCGAATTAGAGATGCTTTTTGGTTTACAACGAGGCAATACGTGAGCAGAGAAGAAATGTGGTTTTAAAATGTGTGTCAGTCGTGTGAGTTTCGTGTTAAACTATAGGTAATTAAGGATCGATCGATTGTTTAATCATAATAAGATATCAAAGATATCTAAAACTAAAAAAAATAGATATTTATAATAAATTATAGCTTGCCAGGGCATGCTAATTGCAATAGTGGAGTTTTAAATACGAAAATTTGAGAGTTAATATAGCTGATCAACGTTTTTAAAATGGTTGGTGCACTGAAATTCTTAATCCCTTAAGGTGAGTATTAAATAGTTTTATTTGCTAACGATTTGTTTCGTCTCGACAAAATTGATTCACTGATTCACATAAACTGTTGTGGAATTATAACATTTGTTAGGTATCGAGTTTGAATCGATAGAGACACGTAACTAGAGACGTGGCGAAGCTATCTCCAAACCAAACTCTTCGTAAATGTAGAGATTGAATGAGTATAAAAATGGATTTGACTCTACATAATTTGATACATTGAATGGAATATTTTGTGTGATAACGTTATCGCCAGTTTTGTATGAGAAATATATTTTGTATTGAACAGGAAGCGTCACAATCACAATTCGGATAGGTCACTGAACTCATTGATAAGTTTACATGACTGTAAAAACAACAAATCACGAGTATGTTACTAACTAATAACTAATTGATTTTTCTAGAGGGAAATACACCTAATCACAAATTTATTTTTAAAAAAGTTGCTAATTTATAGGAAGGTTCTACAGTACTTACATCAAATAGAGTTTAGCTCTATCATCATAACGAGGTGCTAATAGATGTTATTTTCCAACAAAATGTCTTTGTCTGATAACCTGACAACTGTACGTCATAGGTACCTACATCTATACTAATATTATAAATACGAAAGTAGCTCTGTCTGTCTGTCTGTCTTGCTTTCACGCCTAACCACTGAACCGATTTTGATAAAATTTGGCATAGAGATAGTTTGAGTCCCGGGAAAGGACATACGATAGTTTTTATCCCGGTATTTTAAACAGGGATGCGCGCGATAATGTTTTTCTGTGACAGACGAAATTCCACGCGGGCGAAGCCGCGGGCGGAAAGCTAGTAATAATAAATAAACATGTGCATTGTTTCACAGTTATACGCGCCGCCTGTAATCAATTGATTTTAATTATTCAGGAGACCGACGCGTCATCCGGTGGTTGACCTATGCCTGGGACGTATTATTATGACTTGCTTTATAACTGCGTTTTACTATGTACTTTCATTTGGCACCAACAAAATNTTGATTTGAAAAACATAAAAAAGTATTAAACTACGAGTATTACTGAAATCAAATTGACCGAAAATGACCGTTTTTGACCTATTTGATTGTAAATTACGGTCAGCCAAATTTAAGGCTGAGTTGCACCACCTAATTTTTAACTGTGACTATAACGATAACCGGTGTATTTTGTATGGAGATTTTTGACGTTTGTTAAAGTCAAAGTAAGATGGTGCACCCCAGCCTTATTGAGTCAAAGCCAGAGCTGCACAGTAACCACGGAGTGTAACTGGAATTACTCTACACTCAGGCTTATGTAAATTCCAGCTTTTGATTTAGTATGTACGTTTACTGAATTTTAAATCAATGTTGACTAATCGCGCCTATTCAGCAAATATTTTGCCAAAGTCTATAGACGATTATTGTCCTTGGAATTTAGTGTTTTTTTTATTTACATGAACTTATGACGTTAAAAATTAATAATGACTTTTAAACCAGGATATTGCCAAGTACTTGGATGACTCTATTTGTGATGATGACGCTTGATGATTAAAATTCATTGGTTTTTCAATACATCATGAATCCAATTTTGTGGACAAAACAGAATAAAATAATTAAAAGTTTTTTGTTACCTAATTAATGTATCTATTATAAAATTATTTAATGAATAAATAAAACCATTATTTTGAAATTAATATAACTTACACTCCATCAAGGTTGCATCTAATCGTCTTTTAGTTGTTTGAAGCGATTAAAATGTTTTTTAAACTTAGTCGTTAATGTTCCTACTTTACGCCCAAAGACCGAAAAAACGTGCGAAAAACAGTTCAAACCTAAAACGTGATGATCACTACCTATACAAACATTCGCTTCGTGAAACGTGAAGGCAAACATAGAAAGTCCACATAGCGACATTCGTTTCATGTAAAGGATTAAAGCCTCCCCTCTTCCTCTCGGAACCCTGAAAGCAGAGGGCTGAGTGTGAGCTTTTTTCAAAATGTATCACGGATTGTACAGCGCCCCTAGCGGGAACTTTCAAAAACTAAAATTTTCATACATAGTGAGCGCGTTTGTTGTAAACAAACTCACACTCAGCCCAGGGTACAAGTTTTGGGTCGGGGGTAAAGTTAAACTGTCATTGGACCTGCAACATAGTTAATCAGACAGAAGGCAAAGGAGGAGTCGAAATTGAGGATTGACCTCCATCAAGTGCAATGATGGATGACAGGTTGACAAGACAGGATGACAGGTGACAAACAAAGGTATAGGTAAAAGATACCTTCAAGAATAGATAAGGTACCTACACCACGTCGGACATTTACTATAGTCTCTAAACACTGTAGGGCCGAAAATATACGGAGATACGGATCGTTATGAGCCAATTCTTTTTTTATTTATCATTTGACGTTCATAGCTCCCAAATCTTGGCCAAAATAAATAAAGACATTTGTATGAAGACCTATAATCTTAGCGGCAGGTCCACTTATTTAAATCAAAAAGTCAATGTCAGCGTCGACACGTAGGTACGCGTAAGGTCAATGTGCCGCGCGTGCGCACGTTGCGTAAGACGCGCACCTAAACTGCGCTTAATCAGGAACAGTTCCTTCCTTTACGCGAATTAGAGATGCTTTTTGGTTTACAACGAGGTGATACGTGAGCAGAGAAGAAATGTGGTTTTAAAATGTGTGTCAGTCGCGTGAGTTTCGTGTTAAATTATAGGTAATTAAAGATCGATCGATTGTTTAATCATAATAAGATATCAAAGATATCTAAAACTCCAAAAAATAAGATATTTATAATAAACTAGCTTTCCGCCCGCGGCTTCACCCGCGTGAAATTTTGTCTGTCATAGAAAAACTTTATTGCGCGCGTCCCTGTTTCAAAAACCGGGATAAAAACTATCCTATGTCCTTTCCATCGACTCAAACTATCTCTATGCCAAATTTCATCAAAATCGGTTCATTGGTTTAGACGTGAAAGCAAGACAGGCAAACAGACAGAGTCACTTTTGCATTTATAATATTAGTATAGTATAGCTTGCCACGGCATGCCAATTGCAATACTTAGGTACTTAGTGGACCTCTAAATACGAAAATTAGAGAAATATAGCTGATTAACGTTTTTAAAATGGTTGGTGCACTGTAATTAATTATTTGTTTCAATAATCTTTTAAGATGAGTGTAAATAGTTTTATTAGGTATCGAGTTTGAATCGATACCTAACAAATGTTAAGTATAGATTCAAACTTGTTAGAGACACGTAACTAGAGACGAAGTGAAGCTATCTCCAAACCGAACTTGTAAATGTAGCGATTGAATGAGTATAAAAATGGATTTGACTCTATATAATTTGATACATTGAATGGAATATTTTGTGTGATAACGTTATCGCCAGTTTTGTATGAGAAATATATATTTTGTATTGAACAGGAAGCGTTGGCGAGCCTAATCACAATTCGGATAGGTCACTGAACTCATTGATAAGTTTACATGACTGTAAAAACAACAAATCACGAGTATGTTACTAACTAATAACTAATTGATTTCTCTAGAAACTTCTATAGAGGGAAATAGACCTAATCACAAAGGACAATGACCAAAAGTGGTCCAAATGTCCACCACCAATAAGACCTATATTGGCTTATAGTCCATTAAATAGAGATTAACATTCAGTATGGGACGAAAAAAAAATAAGCTGTCAGTAAAAAGTTATGACTGTTTGAAAAATGTAGTAGTTTACGCGCTAATCTCTGGAACTACTGGTCTGATTTGAAAAATTATTTTTGTTATAGATAGCCCATTTATCAAGGATGGTTTTAAGATAAATAACATCACCCAACAACCAAATAGGGGCGGAGCAGTAAAGACAAATGTCGTAAAAATGGGAAACATTATTCTAACAATTCTCACGCGTACAAAGTCGTAGGCACAACTAGTATAATATCTAATAAAGTTCATCTATAACCCCGCGCCACATGCGACATGACATAACATGCGTAGATTACTCCAAAATGTGCAATGGATAGAATGATATCATGAACATTATTTTCGGATGAAAAGGTAAAAAACAGACTTTTCATTCAGTCATAACTTTTTACTGACAGCATATTTTTGATTGCGGTTTGGTTATAATGAATCAGTATTTAGTAGACTATTTTACTACATAGGTCTCGTTAGTGGTGGAAATTTGGACCACACTCCATACATTTTTGGTCGTTGTCCTTTATTTTTAAAAAAGTTGCTAATTTTTAGGAAGGTTCTACAGTACTTACATCAAATAGAGTTTAGCTCTATCATCATAACGAGGTGCTAATAGACGTTATTCTCCAACAAAAATGTTTTATCTGTTATCCTGACGACATAGGTATTACTTATAACAAATCTGTAGAGAGGTCAATTCTGTACATGAAACATATTTTCAAAATAACTATCAGGGGGTGATTAGTGATCGATACTGATGCCAAAAATGCAATCAGTAAAATTTTTGTCTGTCTGTCTGTCTGTATGTTCCTTATAGAAACAAAAACTACTCGACGGATTTTTACGAAACTTGGTACAATTATTCTTCATACTCCTGGGCAGGTTATAGTATACTTAGGAATTCCCACGGGAACGGGAATTAGCGGGAAAATCCTTTTGTATGAAAAAATCTAAACCACTTAAGTTAGACGCTTGAAATTTGGCATGCAGGTATCTTAGTAAACTTAAAGCTTAGTTACAACAGGATATTGCAAAATTCACACGGGAACGGGAGTTAGCGGGAAAAAACATTTGGATGAAAAAATCTAAACCGCGTAAGATAGATGAAGGGGGTAAAACGGGATCCACGCGTACGAAGTCGCGGGCGGCCGCTAGTCTAAGATACTAATATTATAAAAATACGAAAGTAACTCTGTCTGTCTATCTGTCTTGCTTTCACGCCTAAACCACTGAATAGATTTTGATGAAATTTAGCATAGAGATAGTTTAAATCCCGGGAAAGGAAATAGGATAGTTTTTATCCCGGTATTTTAAACAGGGACGCGCGCGATAAAGTTTTTCTGTGACAGACAAAACTCCACGCGGGCGAAGCCGCGGGCGGAAAGCTAGTAATCTTCTATAAAATAAAAATGAATTGATGTTCGTTAGTCTGATTAAAACTCGAGAACGGCTGGGCCGATTGAGCTGATTTTGGTTTTAAAATGTTTGTCGTAGTCCAGGGTACAGTCCTCTCAACTTAAGCTNTAGACTTTAAAGGTCAGAAGGCAAATGATAACACAGATGAGAACGATTACCTGGCTAAAAAGCACCGAGGTGTTACATGTTGGAAGGAAGTTCTAGCTGGTCAAAAATTAAATGTGCTAAGTGAGATGTTTACCTGTGCCTTTCTCGCAAAAAAGCTGTTTCCAGTCATATCATCTTAAGCCATAAAAATGACATTTATTTCTTTATTTATTAATTATAAAGTAATTTTGTTCTATTTTACAATCTCTTAATAATCATCTCGGACCTCATATTGATACCAAACAAACTAATAAAGGTTTTTACTTTGCAAGTTTGTCAAAAGGTGGATATTTTTTAATTAATTCGATTTTTGTAAGACAATTTGCTAAAAGAGGTTTAATTGCTTGTTAAATTATAGCTTACTCTTTACTTATAGGGGTCTCTTACCAAATGAATACTTATGTGCTCATAAATTAGTAGTTTTCATTAAATAAATTAACTAAATAGTATAACACTCACTATCGTGAGACTAACAAATTATACCGAAGCCTCACTATCGTGAGGGCATACTTTCAGGAAAACTTAAAATTCAAAATTTTTTAAAGTATTTTTCTAATCTTATTTAAACTCTAAAATAACCCCTAAGTAAAGTTTTATTAAAATATTGACACTTTTTTATTCTCGTGTGTAAAGGGTTGATAAAACATTAATTTTATTTGTATGTGTTTTACTAACGGTACTTTTGGCGATCACTCACACAAATGCAATTCTCAGCTTAAGTTGATAGGACTGTAGGTCTAAACGGTGAGCAAATACGCGCGCGATATTGTTTTTCTGTGACAGACGAAATTCCACGCGGGCGAAGCCGCGGGCGGAAAGCTAGTAATAATAAATAAACATGTGCATTGTTTCACAGTTATACGCGCCGCCTGTAATCAATTGATTTTAATTATTCAGGAGACCGACGCGTCATCCGGTGGTTGACCTATGCCTGGGACGTATTATTATGCTTTATAACTGCGTTTTACTAGGTATGTACTTAGTTTCATTTAGCACCAACAAAATAGGTTGGAACCAACACGATTTACTTATATGATTTAGGCCGGCTGGCCTCAATGTTGAGTTTGGGAGAGGTACTCATTAATTAAATAAAAATTGGCCAAGTGCGTGTCGTGGTACGCGCAGTGTAGGGTTCCGTAGTTGTCCGTCGTTAACACAATATATTTCAGAAGCAAGCAATTACTTCATCTAAAGTCACTTTTAATATTTTCTTCTAAGGAATTTTGACGGGGACGACGACGACGCCCTACTCGAACAAAAATTGGCACTTTGAACTTTAATAATTTGCAAACAGATCCCTAAATGGAAAAATAGTCTTAGAAACCCCTAAACCATTTTAAAAGACCTAGGTATCCAACGATACCCCACTCGACGGGGTAGAAGATGAGAAAATTATCAGGACTACGGAACCCTAAAAAGTTATATCCAGACTTATAAGATCGTAACAATGCCCACTGTCAAAATAGTAACCATTGTTTTATGATAATTTTGATAATATCATAAACGAAGTAGACAAATAGTTTTAAAAACTAAGCGATTCCTTTGTTTAGTAACATCGCTTATACCCGACTGCGCCAGAAGGAGGGTTATTTTTGTATGTTGTTTCAAATCACTATACAGTCTAGTGTCGTTTTATTTGGGGAAGCCTAGTGGCGATAAACGTGATTTGATTTTCATTGAACAACCGGTGTTTTTTGTATGGAGTTTGACACATTTTTACGTTTGCTAAAATTAAAGTAAGATGGTGCAACCCAGCCTTATTGTTAGCCTCAAAATGTATAAAATAAAACGACACAGAGTGGAAACAACCCGGTCTCGGACAAAGGCAAGGTTGCCAGCACTTTGAGCAAGGGACGAACCAGTTTGTCAGGAAAACGAGAAGTTCTTTTCCTTAACACTAGTTTTTTTTATAAAAACTTTATGTGAGATCGTAACGTAACTTCGGCAGGTACCCAAGCATTTAGATTTATAAAACACGTCTCGTTTATGAGGTTTATAACATGTTTATGTACGTACGTAAGTTTTTTCATTTAAAAACCGACCAAGTGCGGTCTCGGACACCCAGGGTTCCGTTTTCACATTATTTTTTTTTAATTATTAGCAATTTGTATTACACAAATTACTAATAGTCCCGTTAGCTCCTCGTGTTAAGCTAAATGAGCTTGTGTTACGAGTGGGCTCACCACAATAGTCAAGCGGCGGCGGTGGGATTCGAACCCGTGTTCCTCGGATCTCGAGTCGGCCACTCCGACCCCTTCACCGATGACATTAGTTTTGAAGTTTGATTTTTTTACAGCTTCAAGGGTCTATAGACCTAGGAGTGTATGATTTAATTTTAACTTGACACCTCAACTGCATCAACGCGTTCCCGAGATAAAGGGTCTTTGACAGATTGACAACAAATAAAATAAATAATAAATAAATATCCTTGGACATTTTACACTGCGCTTCTAGTCCCAACTAAGCAAGCTTATACTATGGGTACTAGACAAAGGATATAATACTTTTTTTTGTAAATACATACTTATTAGGTACACATATAAAACACCCAGTCCAATACAAACAAATATGTTCATGCACACAAATGTTTGTACTGTGCGGGAATCGAACCCGCTACCTCCGGAATAGTAGTCCTAAAAAAATCCTATGTTCCGTTAATTTCTTTCTTTTGAGGCACGGGACCCTTAATAATGTAATTTTGACTACCTACGAGTACTTCCACTTCGGACGTGTGGTAATCAAATACGCTACTTACTACGTAGGTACGTTAAATGACATACATAGTAAATATGAATATGTATGTTACCAAACCGGCCGCACCGGGCTGACCTTGACATTGCAAAATGCAGGCCTCTCACTTCGTCAATATAACAGCTATCGTGGACTTTCTTTATTATGGGGAAAATTTTGAAAATAAATAAAGTATTTATAGTGTTAAGAGTCAATTTGCTTATTACCCGTTAAAAAGGAGCTCTTTGTAAGGCCCGACTTACTTAGAACATGAAGTGTGAGTGATCTTAATAAATAGGTAACTAAGTTTATTATATTATAGTTCATAAATATCAAACCGTAAGAGATTCGATTTGATTTGATTTGAATTGAGTACTTACCATGGAGCTTTCGTCATCAGGTTTTGATTCACGCCATTCTTATCTCTTGTTGACGCCATTGTTTAATCTGAAAAAGGTTGAATCTTTATTACAGTCGGATACGATGGAAAAGTAGAAAATTGTCTAAGATAGTCCAGTAACTTGACGAAATGCTAATGATTTTATCTAAGTTTTATCGAAAATTAAAAAAAAAATCGGTAATTTTTCAAATTTTCAGAGATGGTTCTTCAATAAATAATTTTAAATTCGTTTTGAAATTCAATAATTTTATCTATTCTAAAGGATAGTAACTATTTTGTACTAATCTGTGTCTGTCTAAAGGTCATCACGCAAGTGGAGTAAGCGCTATACCAAACAGAAAACCATAATAATTGGCACATAAATAGAAAAAATACAAAACTAACAAATCAAACTATCATAGGTATTTTTCCAAAAAGGTTCTACTACTTATTTGTATTTTTTTTTCCATTACATAGCACAAATGAAATTTGCAATTAATAAAAACAGATATGATAATAATTATGTAAGCTAAAAATTAAAGTTAATAATTACTTATCTATTCTTCTTAAGAGTATCGGTCCGGATCCGGAAGTTCAGAAGTTTGTTAGCAATATTTATTAAGAGTGGTTTCATTGTTTTTTACTTATTATGTTATAAATAACTATTTCTTTATTTTAATTATTCACCTATCATAATAACGTGTTTGTTGTTATAGAATTCGTAAAAAAAAATTTAATAATATGAGATTAAAAGTTTTTGAAAATATTGAAATGAGCTATAGCATCCAATAAAATTACCCATTAAATCTTAAATTTTCGATTCATATGATTTTTTTGTTTAAAATGGTTTCATGTTTATCTCGAAATCTCACCTCTTCAGTCTTATTTCAGTTCAGAAGTTTCAAATACTTTTTTTTAAATACGTGTAATAACACTGGCATCACAGATACTTACAAAAAACAATCTGCAACTTGAAAAAAAAAACTTGTCTTGAACTTCGAGCGCGGGAACGCGTTTCGCGCGCTTTCGACGCGTCCGCGCGAGACGCAAAGACAGTCGAACTAAACAGCCTGTCTGTGTTGCGATCTGATGTTCGGAAAACGAATTGGGTTATAGACTAAGAGCTAGTGAACGCCAGACCTACGTCTTTTTATAAAAGCTGAAAGTTTGTCACCGTATGCTCCCAATAAAGGTTTGAATATTGGTGCATCATGAAGTTTGAGCAATGATGAGAAGTTGTTTCCTCATCAGCCAGATAGTTTTGACTGTCCCAACTCGTTGCCAGACAATTTTTTAGGATAGCTGCCAAAGCCAAACTTCATAATGCACCAACATTTTAACCTATATTAGGAGCATACGCTGACAAACTTTCAGGTATTATAAAATAACGTAGGTCTGGCGTTCACCATAGCTCTTAGTCTATTATTATTCAAGGTCCGAAATATTCCACTGAAGGCAGCCGCAGACCGGCTTGTGAATGAAACTAAATGATCAATAAAGTCGTAGACTGATCTGTAGACATAGACATAGGAACAACAAATAGAGCACACGTTTCCCAGACTATTAATATTAATTGGACGTCTCCTTTAATTTAAACCTGCAGTTCAAATCTTATTGCCTCCTTCAGTGCATCTTGAAGATTGAAATTAAAAAATGAAATCAGCATTGATTTTCATCATGTCATCATTTCACTAAATAACAATTTCTAAAAGTACTTTTTGAAAGTTATAAGCCTCAAAAAGAAATGAAAAACTAAAATAATTAAAGAATAAAAATAGTGTTTTAATATTAATGCACAAATTCAAGCAAAGAGCAAGCTCTCCTTTTCCCTAAAATCTTATAAATTCTGCGAAGTCCTTACGTGTACCTTAACACGACCAAGGTAATGTTACTAACCTAACTACATTAAAATAAAAAGTAAGAAGACGTGACCCCATTAGCATTCAAAACAAAAAACGTGTTTAGCCATTAATGGCCAAAATAAATATAAACTAAATACTTGTTTATGCTGCTTAATAAAATAAATTGCGTTAAAAAAACTAGGCATTGAATTTTTTATTTATTCTAACATTGCTCCAGTTTTGTTTATGCAGCAATAACAGCACAATATAATATCTACTGCCCACTCTTTGAGGAAAAATATTAATATTCTTAGGATTCATAACGCTTAAATACGTGAAATATTATTATAAATTTAATCTACTGGTTTATTCTAAAGTCACGGGTTCTCATCCTGGAAATCAAAATGCCTCAATAGTAAAAAACAAAATAAACTTTGGTAAATGAATTAAATGTGTAAATTTTTCTCATAGCTCTTGATTCGGTTTTTCAGGGTAACTTAAATTAATTTTATAGCGCCAGTTTCAACTAAACTTAACTACACTTATGTATGCTTTGGTAACTTACTAGGTAAAACGGATACAAATATTTGTGGGAATCAAACCTGCGACTTCTGGCTAACTGTCAGTTAGCTGAGTTCCCAACCACTGCGCCGAGTCAGCTGTCAAAACTTAATCAATTGCGAAATCTATAAATAGATTGTCAACATAATTTGTGTCTTTTATCTATCTAAAAGATATCAAAAAAGATAAGCAGGAGTTCAGTCACGTTCTAATGAATGGTAACTATTATCTACTCTGTAATATCGCTAAAAATAACATGTACCTATCACGTAGGAGACTAACGCCCGTATTCACAAACATTACTATAAGGTCTCACAGTGCGCGTGGACGCACAGGGCGACACGAACCAATCACAGATCTCTATTCAACGCTGTGATGTGTATATCACTATGATTGCTCCCTCAGACAGGAGAACGCTTGTCCAGTGGTTTCTAGAAAATAATTGGCTCTATAAACTCACTCAATGGATTCATTGAGTTGTCCCGCTTTGGTCAACTAAAAAACTAATTGATAAATTCTTTTGGCGATGTTTATGAGAGATACTTTTTGAGATTTTTTTCTAAAGATGATGACTTTTTCTCACACACTTTTCCCTTTTATTTGAAAACTTCTAATACGAGTATAAAATAATAACAAGAAGGGATAGGAAATAAAGATCAATCACGTTCGTTTTCAATATGACAACGAGAGACGTATTTACAGTCATCATATTGTTTAGTTAAGTAATTAATATTTAATTAATTAATCATTGTATAAAAATGAGTAATAGGGTATAATTTATACAGCGTGTGTCAAACTGAAATCCGATGCTATAAATATTAAAAAAACATTAAAAGGGACAGGACGGCGTGGCTATCTTGCTGGAAGCCAGTGTTTCCAATGGTAGAGTCACGTTCATTAGTGTACGAGACTAATATGATGATCATAAATAATTAAAAGAATATTTAGTTATATAAACATGATTACATAGATTTACTTTAAAAAAGGGAAATGATTTTCTCTGTCTGAAGTTTACTTTTCTATTTCCAATGCAAATGATTGACCTTGTGCGCACGAGTCGGGGCGTAGAGCACTTTCCTAACTACACTGAGGAAGTCGTTCATTTCGCATGCAGTCCGTTCTTCCTTTCACAGAGAGACGCAATGAATGACGAATTGTTTGACGACCCCCAGATGATTACTTACAGTTCCGAGTTTGATTCCCGAAGATTTAGTGTGATGCAGACGGCTGATTTGCTCAAAGGATTTGGGGAACGCTATCAACAAAATACAAATATTGGTAAGGAATTTCAAAAAGTTTATCAGTTGATATTCAATTATAATAATCATTAATTGTGTCATAGATTTGAAAATATTACCTACCTACATATTTTTATTGGCTTTTAATATTATTATAAAATCATGTCATTTAATAAATATTTATTGACCTTTGATCCATGACAGTAATTTTTTACTGAAATATTCCAATAATTTTACGATAATATAAGTACAGATTTAATATGATAATAGGTATCTACTAATATTATTTATTTGTGCTGTGATGATGGTACGAGTAAGTACTTATACATAATCTTGTCCTGAAATTCAGATAAAAGGACTCTATCCATATTAGTAATAAAAAAATACAGAGTTCAATACAAATAAAGTATGTATAGTAATGTATACATTTGTGACTCATTGACTTGGGTAAGACTCAATTGATGAACTCTCTAACTTACCTGCTAGAACTTCGGTTTACCATGTTCGTAATATAGCTACGAGTATGTACCTACTTGCATCGAATAAATACTTTTTTCATTCTTCTTTCTTTCTATGATTAAGATAGAGTCGCCTTCACAAAATAAGTCTTAGCAGGCCCCGATAAGGGGTCATCCATAAAGTACGTCACACGTAAAGAGGGGGGGAGGGGGTTGACAAAGTGTGACATGGTGTGACAAGGGGTGGGAGGGGTCCTAAGTTTCGTGACATCACATTTCAATTGTTTCAAATATTTGATATAATGTTGATTTCATAAAAGAAGTACTTAATTTAAATGGAAATAAAACTAATTTCGGAACTGCTGTTAATTTAATAATTTTTCTATGTGAAATTGCAAAACATGTGACGTCACACTAGGGAGGGGGGGGATCAAAGTTGTTTGACGATTTATCTTGTCAAGAAGATTATTATGATTGATAAACTAAAACCTTCTTGTTGGTTCAACCTGCCATTATTATTTCTATTAAATAAAAAAAACTATTGTCAATTGGTCAATGTCATCATTGCATTGCACTGATGGGATAGAAAAATAAACAAGCAAAACCTTATTCGTTAGCAAACGTCATATTTATTTAAATGTTAGCAGCACTGTTTCTTGCACTGTTATGTTGGCAGGTTTGACTCTTTGGTGCAAGCGAAAACGGACACTAAGGTGACGAACCTTTTCATTCCGCGACTGTACCTACCTACTTGCATCGAATAAATACTTTTTTCATTCTTCTTTCTTTCTATGATTAAGATAGAGTCGCCTTCACAAAATAAGTCTTAGCAGGCCCCGATAAGTAAGCAGAGAATATTTACTTTAAACTAGTTTTTGTCCGCGGCTTCACTTGTCTGTCACAGAAAAACTTTATCGCGCGCGTTCTAAATATCTCTAAACTATCCTATGTTTCTGCCTGGGACTCAAACTATTTCTTTACCAAATTTTTAAAATCGATTCGGGAAGATGTAGGGTACACTGTACGTAGTAAATGCTAGAGTACGTCATATCCCAACTAATATTATAAATGCGAAAGTAACTCTGTCTGTCTGTCTGTCTGTCTGTCTGTCTGTCTGTCTGTCTGTCTGTCTGTCTGTCTGTTACGCTTTCCCGCTTAAACCTCGCAACCGATTTTGATGAAATTTGGCATAGAGATAGTTTGAGTCCCGGGAAAGAACATAGGATAGTTTTTATCCCGGTTTTTGAAACAGGGACGCGCGCGATAAAGTTTTTCTGTGACAGACAAAATTCCACGCGGGCGAAGCCGCGGCATAAAGTACGTCACACGTAAAGAGGGGGGGAGGGGGTTGACAAAGTGTGACATGGTGTGACAAGGGGTGGGAGGGGTCCTAAGTTTCGTGACATCACATTTCAATTGTTTCAAATATTTGATATAATGTTGATTTCATAAAAGAAGTACTTAATTTAAATGGAAATAAAACTAATTTCGGAACTGCTGTTAATTTAATAATTTTTCTATGTGAAATTGCAAAACATGTGACGTCACACTAGGGAGGGGGGGGTCTCAGAAATGTGACCACCTGTGACAAGGACGGAGGGGGGGTCAAAAAATCATGAAATTCGTGTGACGTACTTTATGGATGGCCCCTAAGTAAGCAGAGAATATTTACTTTAAACTAGTTTTTGTCCGCGGCTTCACTTGTCTGTCACAGAAAAACTTTATCGCGCGCGTTCTAAATATCTCTAAACTATCCTATGTTTCTGCCTGGGACTCAAACTATTTCTTTACCAAATTTTTAAAATCGATTCCGCGGTTTAGGCGTGAAGATGTAGGGTACACTTTACGTAGTAAATGCTAGAGTACGTCATATCCCAACTAGTCCCAACTAATATTATAAATGCGAAAGTAACTCTGTCTGTCTGTCTGTCTGTCTGTCTGTCTGTCTGTCTGTCTGTCTGTCTGTTACGCTTTCCCGCTTAAACCTCGCAACCGATTTTGATGAAATTTGGCATAGAGATAGTTTGAGTCCCGGAAAAGAACATAGGATAGTTTTTATCCCGGTTTTTGAAACAGGGACGCGCGCGATAAAGTTTTTCTGTGACAGACAAAATTCCACGCGGGCGAAGCCGCGGGCGGAAAGCTAGTGAGATTATAAGTTCAATTGAGTGCGTGCGATGCGCGGAGGCAAGGCCGCGGGCGCACGTACAGCGCTTTCCAGTCCAAGGTCGCCTCAATTTCTGCGCACACGCAGCCGTATTGGTAAATATACTTAATATTGTTCACTGTTTTCCGATTTCATAGTTATTATTGTACCTTTTAGGTTAAAATTAATATTGGCCACCGATTTATCACTGAATTCAGTAAAGATTAGATAAAAATAAAAATGAGTATTCATAAACATCAACTGACCTTTGTCCCATGAGTGGTGACATTTAATTGATTAGAAATGGACAGTCATGTTTATTGCCTCTTACAAACGTCTACCTACTTTAATTTTTAAAAATATCTACGTAGGTATACTTATCTTACGATAGCAGTTTTATAAAATGTATTTAAGTATATCCAATAAAGTCATCCATCGATGACAAATATTATAGCAACATAGATCCTTCTGGTTTCTGTCAAGCGTAGGTATTTGAAAACCGTCTATACCCGCAAAATGCCAGTGAAATAGTGGCCTTATTTGTTGAGTACGCGATATCCAGTAAATACTATCACCAGACATTGACCAGACGCTATGTTCTATCTTCCTCTATCTATCACGTGGGATGCATCACATAATCTGTTTATCAAAACATTCAGTCACATAATCTGTTTATCAAAACAAGAGTCACTGAACTAAAAAGCAGAAGAAAAAGCTGATTGGCCTCTATTTTTCTTTTTTCTTTTTCTTTCAGGTTTAAGCATGCAATGTGCAGCATTATGATCATTTTGGACTCGGCCAATATTTTTATTTATGTGATATGCGCTCTACCTTTATCATGTACACGTATTACAACGAACCACAAACGAGTCTGGCCTTTGTCCTTTTGAGCAAATACAAATTTCCAAAAAGTTTCCGATCAAAAGCTAGTTCTCGTACATCCAATATCTCAAAAGCATATCACCCATCCACAACTACTTTCACGGTATCAATGTGGTAGTTCTGTCCGATGATCCACGTTGCAACACCCTTGCGCCATCTATGGAGCAAGACGTATCACAACTTTATACAAACTGCAGCGAGGATTACTGTATTGCGTGTCTTGCTATTTTTGCATAATGACTTTATAAAAGACTAGCTTTCCGCCCGCGGCTTCGCCCGCGTGGAATTTCGTTTGTTAAATTTTCCTGAATTTTCTTTGCTATAAACCTCACGGAGCCCGAGACCTTTCCAACGAATGCAAAACCATGGAAATCGGTTCGTGCGTTCTGGAGTTATAGCGTCAGGGAGGAAAACCCGACTTATTTTTATACAGGGTGGCCAAAACAGTGAGGTCTAAAAGAAAAATTTAGATTCCTTACCTCAAGGTGTACCTAAATCACCCCCATGTATATNCTCTAAAATCAGAAGTGGGATTCGAATTCAAGCCCATCTGGCCTTATAAAACCGGTTAGTTATTTAACAGATCGTTGTGTGGGACAAAGTATCGCCTCATTTTTTTTTAATAGTGATTTTCTTTGTGTTTTGTGTTTTATGTGAGCTTTGATATATCGTTGCAATTATGCCTAACCATCGACGGCGGTCGCGAAGCAAAACCCGTCGACACGATGTTGGTCATAGGGCTCGTCATAGATCTCGGTCTCGCATACGGTCGTGCACGCGAACGCCTACCCTCGAACGTGATAACGATTCACTATCTACTACGTTAAACTTGATTTTATCACGGATTAGCGCATTAGAAAATAACACAACGGGTATTAATTCGGAAACTAATAATCGTTTCGTAGAACCAGTGAAAGAATCGGCCACAAATGTATCGATAGGTGCGGCAAGTGTGCATTCTGGAACTATTTCACGTACGCCTGTACGTTCACACACGCTGGGTGTCGATTCTACAGTTTCAGCTTGTGTAGTGGACGGTACTATTTCTAATACATGTACAGTGACGACCGAGTGTGATTTGAATAAAGCGTCTGAAGCACGTACTAGTGATAGTGCAGCAAAAGTAATGCCTGATATCCACGTTGATCGTGAAAATCTAGTAAAGACTCCTGCGTCTACGCAAGATTTAATCGATGCCATTGCATCTTTGAAACCTAATCGTTCTCAAAATTATTTTATCTCGAATTTCGATCCGTCCATACACGACATAGATGATTGGTGTAAAGAGGTAGAACGTGCTAAATATTTAAATGGCTGGGATGATCATGAGTGTTTGTCTCGAGTAGCAGCCTGTCTCAAAGGAGACGCGCGAACCTGGCTACATGAGTGGGTATCGAACGATCGTTCGTGGCGTAATTTCGTACTCGAATTCAAACCGTTATGTCCACGCAGACTTGATTACGCGAATATTTTATACGAAGCGATGAGTGTTAATTCCGATAAATATCCAACCTATGCAGAGTATGCAAGGCGGACCATATTGCGCCTACGAGTAGTTAAGGGATTAAGTGACGAACTGATGGTTTCGATTGTCATAAGAGGCATCACCGATCCTTTAATTAGGGCGGCAGCAACTAACGGTAACTTAACTCCAGATAATTTAGTTCCGTTTTTGTCCATTTATGTAAAGCCTTCTTGTAGTAAGCAAGAAAAACGAATTCCCGTTGCTAAAAAACGCCCTTTAGTAAATCAATCGGACAAAAAGTGTTTCACGTGTGGTCAAACGGGTCACAAAAGTTATAATTGCTACAAGAAGCCTAAAGTTGAAGATAAAGTCGAATCGAAACCATCGGTGCGCGATACACCTACACGTCCCAACGTTTGTACCTATTGTAAGAAACCGGGCCATACAGAACAGACTTGTTTTGCGAAAGATAGGTCGGGAGAACGTAACAAACGTAACGTTAACCTGTGCTCGGAGCAGTTGAAGGGCGCTTCAACTAATAACGACATTACTACGGCAGTAATTCAGGGCATTCCTGTAGATGTGCTAATTGACAGCGGGGCACTAAATATTTCGCTTATATCTTCGGATATTTTAAAACATTTTTCGTGCACGCCCAAACCTGCCAATTGCACATTGAGAGGAATCGGAAACCAAGATATTATAGCCGATAGTTACGTGACACTGACAATAGAGTTTAGCGACATTTCTATCGAGGCGGATTTAGTTGTAGTCCCGTCCAAGTGCATGACTACTCCGATAATTATTGGAACGGATATTTTGAACCGCGATGGTGTCACTTTCATTAGGACAAAGGACCGTCAATACTTAACACGATCGGCCGAGATTAGGCAAGTAGGAACTATTTTTAATGAAACATTGCCAGTCAATACGCCTCTTCAAGGCAATGAACGAGAACAATTAATGTCAGTATTGGCCGAATACAAAGATTTCTTAATTTCGGGAACTGCAACGACAACAGTCACAACCGGTAAAATGCACATCAACCTTAGGGACCATACTCCAGTCTCGTATAGGCCGTATAAACTAGCACACCAAGAAAAATTGAAAGTTCGTGAGATAGTACGCGATTTACTTGACAAAGGCATTGTGAGGGAATCTCAGTCACAGTACGCTAGTCCCATAATACTGGTAAAAAAGAAGGATGGATCAGACCGCATGTGTGTGGACTATCGTGCTCTGAACCGTCTTACTATTAGGGAGCGATATCCTTTGCCATTGATAGATGATCACATAGACCGATTAGGGAACTTCAAGTTTTTCACTAGCTTGGACATGGCAACAGGGTTCCATCAGATCCCTATTGATGAGGAGTCGGTTCACAAGACCGGGTTCGTTACACCGGAGGGACATTATGAATTTGTCAAAATGCCCTTCGGGTTAACGAATTCCCCAATAGTTTACCAACGCATCATCAATGAAACCCTGCGTTCCTATATTGAGGCCGGTTCCGTTTTGGTTTATGTTGATGACGTGCTATTGATGAGTAATACGGTTGAGGAAGGCACCGAATTGCTTAAACAGGTCCTTGAAACGCTGACTAAAGCCGGATTCTCAATAAATTTACGCAAGTGTACGTTCCTTGCTACTGAGATAGAATATTTGGGGCGAGTAATTAGTAGAGGTCAAGTTAAACCCAGCCCTCGTAAAATCGAAGCACTTAAAAATGCTCCTCCTCCAAAAAACGTTAAGCAAGTCAGGCAATTTCTAGGCTTAGCTGGCTATTTTAGGCGTTATATCGAGGGCTATGCGACTAAAACAGCTTGCATATCCCGGCTTACGAAAAAGAACGTTCCTTTTCATTGGGGTTCCGAGCAAGAGCAGGTTCGCCAAAATATCATAACCCAATTAACTACGGAACCCATACTTGTCATCTTTGATCCGGAATTGCCAACCGAAATACATACTGACGCGAGTAGTACCGGGTATGGGGCAATATTGATGCAAACTCATAAGGACGGCAAAAAACGCGTAGTAGAGTACTTTAGTAAGAGCACGCAAGGTGCAGAGAGTAGGTACCATTCCTATGAGCTTGAAACCTTGGCGGTTATTAAAGCATTACAACATTTCCGCCACTATTTAGTAGGTTTAAAATTTAAGATAGTGACGGATTGCAACGCCCTTAAGGCTACAGAGAAAAAGAAGGACCTACTCCCTCGCGTCGCACGCTGGTGGGTGTACTTACAGGATTTTACCTTTGATATCGAGTATCGCAAGGGCACTATGATGTCACATGCTGATTACTTGAGCCGCAACCCAACTGCCGAAGTCAATCTTATCGGTAGGCCTCGTAATTGGGCACAAACTGCACAAGCTGCAGACGATGAAACTAAACTACTTGTTGAACAATTAGGGGAAGGTCGTTTGGACCCTACTAGGTATGTTTTTCAAAACGACACTCTTTACTACCGTTATAGCCCAGTCGGTGAAGAATCACGTTTGTTATGTTACATACCCAAAGGGCATCGTCTAAGCCTCTTGCGAATTTTCCATGATGAGCATGAGCACATCTGCTTTGATAAGACCGTTCACCTAATTTTGAAACATTTTTGGTTTCCTGGCTTACGTCAATTTGTCGCTAAATACATTGCACATTGCCTAGTTTGCATATCCATGAAACGTGTCCCACGAGCGCCTCATCAATATATCACTTCCTGGCAAAAACCTGACGAACCTTTTAACGTCATACATGCAGATGCATTAGGCCCTCTGCCTTTATCTAATGGCTATAAATTCGTCCTTACTGTCGTAGACGCATTTAGCAAGTATTGCTTACTTTATCCGATGAAGCGCCAAGACGCTGATGAACTGAAATGTGCATTATCCAATGTTATATCGTTGTTTGGCGTACCTAAGCTCCTGGTAGCCGACCGTGGTCGCATGTTCGAAGCTACTCGCTTTGTAACTTGGATGAAAGAGTTAGGTTGTGACATACACTATATCACGCCCGAGATGCACCACTCTAACGGACAAGTAGAGCGGTATATAAGAACGATACTTAATATGATCCGCATTGA
This sequence comes from Ostrinia furnacalis, assembly GCF_004193835.3. Classification (NCBI taxonomy): domain Eukaryota; kingdom Metazoa; phylum Arthropoda; class Insecta; order Lepidoptera; family Crambidae; genus Ostrinia; species Ostrinia furnacalis. The sequence continues at coordinate 99,611 of NW_021136942.1, read as the reverse complement.
AACTAACCATAAGAATCAGCCATGGTCGGATACGTTATGGAAATTACAATTGGTCCTAAATATCACCAAACAAAAGACCACTCAATCATCGCCCATGAATCTCTTAATAGGCACTGACGGTGCCACACCTGTTATTCGAAATCTCATCCGTGACGTAGCTGCTGGTGATACACGGGCCAATCGAGAGGCCTGGCGTGAGATGTGCAGGTCAAGAGCCAGTGAGCTGCTAGCTAGGAATCGTGTTCAGCAAGATGCCACAGTTAACGAGAAGCGACGTCCAGCTCGGGTGTTTCAGATCGGTGACCTCGTGTTCGCGGTCAAGTATTCCCAGTCTACTGGAAAGCTGGACCCAGGGATGCGAGGGCCCTACAAAGTCATCAAAGCGCTACCAAGCGGGCGCTATGAGTTGAAGCTGCTGAGCGGCTCGTATGGGAAAACTACTCAGGCAGCAGCTGAGTACCTTGTCCTGTGGCGAGGAGAGTGGTGCCCCGAGTCGTGCGCTGCTTTCTTTGAGAGTAAGTTATGGCTATTCGAATGAACAAGCGATTCAGTGAGGCTTCTGTTTCATTTCGATGATAGCAGTAGGAGCACGCGATTCAGAGATGCCTCTGCTCCTATGGTTGACAAGCCTGTGGGCTAGTTGTTTTGGAAGGTATTTTTATGGACATGCGATTCAGTGATGCCTCTATCCATTAAAAATACGGGGAGTATGGAACTGACATTCTATTCTCCCAGGTTTTGGCTTATTTTAATTGAGTGATTGTGTGAAAGTGTTGAGACGTCTCACATTAGGTACATTGTATGGGATGAATGATCTGGTGTAAATGGTATGACTGAATTATTAGAGAATTTACATTTGCGATGAATAAAAGGTTCATGAAAGTATTTGACAGTGATGAATACCGTAAACCAGTGTGTGATTGCGTTACACAGCAGTTTGATTGGTGGTAGTATGGAGCTCAGACTGGTGTTTAACTGTTTCAGATGATGAAGCAGAGGACGCGGGTGCTGGACCATCAGGAGTTCTTGCATCCTTCGCNTAGTTATTAGATAGACGCCCGTATTCACAAACATTACTATGAGGTCTCACAGTGCGCGTGAACGCACAAGGTTACATACGAACCAATCACAGAGTTCTATTCAACGCTGTGCGTTCGATTAGCTGCTTCACCTAAGCAAGCATCGTTTGTGAATACAGGCGAGAGAGTTAGACTCTGTTGGGATGGGATACATTTTCAAATGGAATAGGCAAATTCTGTATAATAGCAAAATCTAAATAATCACTGCTTGTCTGAACGGCTATGATTCTGGAGATCATGTCAAGTCTTTTAACATTAATAAGCTGTCCTAATAATGACAAATAGCACATTTGAATTCAATAGGGACTAAGACAATTATTCAGTAACTACATAATATTATATAGTTCAGCGCAATATCTTTAATGAGTTATCGAATAACCATATTTATTATGTCAAATAGGTAGGTATTAACTCAAGTCGTACATTTGGGAATTTAGACCCCCGACCGCAGCGGGCATTGTATTCCGGTATGCCAACCACGGAATACAATACTAGTGGGTTTGCAATAGCAAAAAAAAAAGATAAAAATAGTACAGTAGGTTATTTTACAACAGAACTATAAATACCTATATTTCCCATAAAAATAACCTTGTATTTATTTCAGGAGCCACAAAAGCGAGCCACATCTCCAGTCCATACAGATCAAAGAACAGCTCGCGATATTTCGTCAAATTGCAAATTTCTGAGACATCCTACCCTCACTTCGAGGGCACTGGACGGCGCTGACGCGGCTTCTGTGACGCCAAACGACACTTGCGGTAAAGACCCGTGACGTCATCGTGGAGGACCCTCGTGGCGTGTCTTGCCAACTCAGTTTTTTGAGAGGTTATTGATCAAAGTGGATGTTCAAAACCTACCGAAAATGAAGCTCAGGGCTATCGACACTTGGTGGCAAAAATAGGACGATGAAAACATAGCCTTTCGTAACATAAATGCTTTGATAAATGTAGGTACATCATGTTTACTTGGTTCATACCTAGTTACCATTTACTATCTTTAGTATCAATTAGTTTGGGACTCAGATCATAGAATCTATGATCTGAGGTTTGGGACCTTAATTATTTTTACCTCCCTATATTGATAAAATCTTTGTAATATTTTGTGAGTTGAGACATTAACTCTACATCGTTTTATATAAAGAAGTTACGTGCGTAATCTTTCGAAATTTTATTTTGTCATTATCTTCATGTTAATGAATTAAGTATTATTGATAGTTTATTCGTAAGTTTCAATACTCAAACAAACTCTACTTAATTTGAACTCATAAAATTGGTGTAACACCCGAAAAAACGTCCGATTCATTCACAATTAAAAAAAAAAAAACTTCAGCCAGTATCACAAATTCAATTTTTAAGGAGTTTATACACTTTCCCGTCGACATCCCTGTCAAGTCTCGGAATAAACAGAAACAATGAGTGAAGCGAGACGAGATATCCCGAATGTAATTTGGAGCTTCCAAGTGCTAAGTGTAAAGTTTCTTTGTTGGCTAATGATGTTCTGAATATTAGAATTGGTGAATTAGAGTTAGAATTGCAATGAGGTATTAATTTAGGTACTTTGGTTTTAATACGGGTGATGGAATATTAAGGTAGTCTGTTTTATATTGAATCAGTTTGGCAAAAGGTTTTAAGTTGTGGCTGACTGATAATAAAAAAACCTTTTATTTCTACAGAAACTTGTTAATTTTGATATTGTTTGTTATTTATAAAAACACATTTTATTTTGTACATTTATACAGTACATATAATAGGTACATACATAGAGGCTGAGTTTCACCACCTAACTTTGAACGTAACTTAAACGGTAACCAGATATATTTTGACGTTTGCTAAAGTCAACAACGATGGTGCAACCCAGCCTAAGTACATTGATTGTGGTAGAGTCAAATAATGAGTAATAGTAACTACTCTCAAGTTAACAGTTCTTGTTCATCATCATTTCAGATAAGTACAGCATGCCCACTACAGATACAGAACATGGCCTCCCTGTCGGCGCTCTGTACTTGGGTAGCAGGGTTCGTAGGTTTTTATAAATAAAAGTTCATATAGACTGGTAAGACGGTAAACTGTATTGTGTAAGCGCGAGGATGGGCCTTCAAGGCGTCCGATTGGTACCGAGGTTGCGTACTGACTGACTAAACTAAACATTGGTTTTTCTCTCGACGGTCGGCGACCTTTTCAGGTAACAATCGTAAAACAAAGTGAAAATAACACGAAGATACTAACAAAACAATTAGCATGAAACACATGGCAAAGGTTGGCACAAACATAATACAAAGTAAATAACAAACAATAGAAAGACATTACAAAGGTTGGTGTTGCTTGATGATACACAGACACCTGCAATAATTGCATAGATCAACAATGGACTACATGTTACATCGGCGAAACACTAAAAAGATTTGAGTTAAACACTCCGACAATAAAATCCTAAAATTGCAGGTGTGTGAGAAACTAAAATTACCATGCTCTAAAATTAACACGCTATAACTAACAAAGCATTTACATCTTAAGTTTGTACAAGAAGTATTACAATTAAGTATATTTTAATTAATTGGTATGAGGCGTAAGTGGGACGTAGTCGCCACACCCCATATGATTTCCTTAATGATGGGTTGGTAGCGGCCTGCATCCAGCGCCTTTCTGCTACTTTTTTGTGGGTGGACGTCCCAAGCTAATCTTAAGTGAAAACAATTCCATTTTGTTACGTTATGTGAGCATTTTGAGTTAACTTACTGAACTGACCAAAGAACTAAACCATAGTTACTGAATTGACGGTAGCAATTTTGGGTTACCCATGCCTACAATATTTGCTAGGGACGGCTGTTGTACATAAAGAGATTAATGTTGTTAGAGCTAACAATTCGATTAATTCGATCACTGTTGTTATAAATAGATAAATGTGAAATTGACTGAAATGTAATTTTACTTTAAAGTAATACAGGATGTTAGGTAAATGGGTATAAGAGCCGACAATAGCCCATGTTAACATGGGCATACAAATGGTATGGTGAAGTCAGAAAATTGATATCTTCATTTTAATTATTTTATTTTTCATACAAATCGGATTTTATAAAATTTATTTTGTATGAAAATTTAAAAAATTAAAATGATGATATCAAATTTCTGACTTCACCATACCATTTATATGCCCATGTTAACATGGGCTAGTGTCGGCTCATAATTATACCCATTTACCTAACACCCTGTATACTAGAAAAAATTATGAAGCTTTGTATGGGAATTTCATTATCATTGGAGAAGGCCTATGTTCAGCAGTGGACGTACTATGGCTGAAATGATGATGATGGTGATGATGTATGGAAATTTCAGTATTCTTCATCTTCTGTAATTGACTGAAATAAAGCAACAAATCAAGTATTCTTATTCATTCAGTGTTAGAGCCTGAAAATCAAAGCACTAAAATAGAAGTCACTAACTACAACTATAAATAGACTTTGTAGTTATGATACTTAAGTTTACATTCAAACAAATCTGCCATCGCACACCATCATAAACGCACATCCAACGTCATTAGAAACACAAACGGGTAGCAATGCTGACAAACGATATGCAAGTCATTTTCTTAACTTCTATGCATTTAAGTTCACATTTGCATGGTTTCATAGCAACATAGTACATAGTTATGACGCCAAAGGGTTGACATTATAAGAGAACGCACATCAAAGGCTGTCAGTGTGATTATGATTTGTGCCATGTTTAGAAATAGAGAGATGTGGGTAGACAGAGATGTTGAGTTTAAGAATAGAGCACAAATGTTTGGTGTGTAAAGCCTAATTTTGGATGGCTGGTTTCTACCAGCTTGAGTGATGAATAGCTAAGAAAATTGTAAGATTGAACCAATCTGAATAACAGGAACGATTTGATAAGTCAAGTCATCGCGTTGATCGAACTATGAAATGTCTGTCGTCTTTATAGGACCTAAAGCTTGGTAATTCAAGATTTTAAGATGTTACATGAGAGTAGTAAGAGAGTAACATACAAGAAGGTGTTTGATTTATCATTACATACATATATATCACACATACAGATCTACATCGAGTAGTAGTTTTCTTTACTAAGGATGTGTCCTTGATGATCCTTCATAGATTACACATTCAAGTATTTGTCGTCTTAAAATAATACAACACGAAAGCTTAAACATAATTATTCCACAATCTTTCTCACATTCTCCCGATGCACGAGGTTCGGCATAAAGGAATCATATCATTTCCATTTTACTAATGTAACTTATGAACTTATTAATAAATTTAATAATTCTATTTCCGAGCATATACCGTTTCATTTCAAGAAGCACATTTTCCGCAAACCATTAACTCGGATAAATTATCAAGTTACCGTTAGCATGTTAAAGCTGTTTCGTAGAATCCAACCGATCCTACTTAATATTATAAATGCGAAAGTTTGGATGTCTGGATGTCTGGATGTCTGGATGTTTGGATGTTTGTTACTCTTTCACGCAAAAACTACTGAACGGATTTTGATGAAAGCTTACAGTATTATTGTTTATAACCCAAAATAATATATAGGCTATAATAATTTATGACGATCTGTGACAAACTAAATTACACGTGGGTTAAACCGCGGGCAAAAGCAAGTATCTCATAAATGAAAAGTGATCATACATTTATTTATTTATTTATTTATTGATAAAGGTACACCAACAGCAATACACATTTAAGACATTCACAGTATACAACACATATTAGGGTTTTAGTTTAAATATGTTTGCCAATTACATTTTATATTGTTATGTTCCGGCAGTTACAGGTAAAACAGCCAGTTCCCCCGTGGTTGAGGATTCCGGATGAAGCTCACTTCCACCTTCGGCCTGATCATCACTTACCATCAGGTGAGATACAGGCCAAGAGCTTCCTCGTTGTGGAAAAAAAAGCTTTGAAATCCTTTCTTTCAAGCTATAAAGTTATTTTATAAAAATATTAGCTTTCCGCCCGCGGCTTCGCCCGCGTGGAATTTTGTCTGTCAAAGAAAAACTTTATTCCCTGTTTCAAAACCTGGGATAAAAACTATCCTATGTCAGTTCTCGGGGCTCAAACTATCTCTATACCAAATTTCATCAAAATTGGTTCCGTGTTTTAAGCGTGAAAGCGAGACAGACAGACTTACTTTCGCAATAATAATATTAGTAAAGATAAACTTACAAACAAGCTGTTGTAGAGCCACAATGCAGATTTATAACAGTTTTATAGATAAAAGCAAACTACACCATAACTCCACCAAAAACACATGCGTAATATGAGGATATATTCGTAGTGGAGGGCACGGTGGACTCTAATGTCACCCATCAAACATGAACGGCTGGCGAGAGTGCCGGAATATTAGTTTTAGGGTTCCGTAAAGCCCAGATCACATGGTGAAACGCAATTGCAATGAAACTGCAACTTCTAGTTACTTTTGAGGTGCATCGAAGTTTCTGCCATAGATTCCGTTGAGAGACCACTCATGACGCGACCAGTTTGACCAGTTCAAATCGAACAAACTGGTCGCGTCCTGGATGCAACTCAAAAGTAACTAGAAGTTGCAGTTTCGTTGCAGTAGCGTTTCACCGTGTGTTCTGAGCAACTGTTATGACGATATAATTTGCCGATGTTATGGTCGATACTACACCGTATCACATAAACAACAACACGCTGTCGTGACAAATATTATGGTTGGTTCATTATTTCAGCCACTGCTGAACATAGGGCCCAATAATTTTCAAATTCGTCGGTTGGTAACGGCCTGCATCCAGCGCCTTCCTACTTTTATGAAGTCATCTGTCCAGCTTGTGAGTAGGCAGATGACTTCTGTATGGTTTGTTTGTAACCTCTGAAAAATAAGAAAATGGTGTGCAAAACAATTTGCTTAGCATTTATTTTCCAATTTTTCTTTTTGCAGTCGATCACAAACGCTCTGAGTCTACCATGGTCCAGTGTACTCACGACGTGTCTAACCGTCAAAAATGGAAGCACATCGCCAGGAGAGCTACTCTCGGAGATGACATCGAAAACTCCACCGTGTGCCTCGTCAGCGCAACCACTACCACTCTGACAGGAGTGTCCGACTAAGAAGAAGAAGTATTCGATAAGTTAATAAAAGTTANCTCTAAAACTACAATATTGGTGTTATTTGAAAGCCCAATAAATAAACTTAAAGAAAAACACATATAATTTTTGTATAAACAATTAACAGGTACCATAAATGTGACTTGAAAAAAGGTCTAATTGGGGCTCACCTCTGGGATCAATTAGACCAATTTTTGTGGTTATAAAACCAAATAATGATCTTACGTGTCCTTTTTAACAGATGGATAGCGATAAATCCCAATTCAACAGTTTTATAGCCATAAAAGTTGGCTCAAACGTAACTACCTATTTTTTGAAGAAGTGACTCTGGATCCTTCTATAAACACATTTTTGGGGTAAAAACCTCTCCTTTAATGAAATGAAGTTTAGAACCAGGCTTTCAAATGGAACCAATGTTGGTGGGAAGTAGGGATGCATACGTTTGAGAAGTGATTGTTGCGGGAGGTGCGATTTATTTGACGCCGAGTGTAGTTCATGACACCCAAAGTGGGCAAAAAGTTGACAACACAGCCTTCTCTCAATTGTAACAAAGACGTGTTGCGAACCTTTTGGCTACTTTGGGTGTCATGAACTATTTGCTACTGAACTGACTGTACTTACCTCGATCTTAATTGATCTAACAATTGATAATCCTGAAAACTTTAAGCGTGATAAAATGTTAAGTTCTCGGTAACTCTTCTCCGTCTACTAGTTACTATCCAATGGGTAATTACCTCATTAGGTAATTAATTAGTGACAAAACCTATTACGTCTTCATTATCAAACCCAGACATAAGTCAGACGATTGCCTATTCCAGCTGCTTTCGATGCCTTTCTCTCTAATCAAGTCTGCACAGCCTCCCCCCATGCAAATTTAAGAAAGCGCTTCACACGGGCGCTGCGAACAAAAATACACACTACGCATTTGTAATTGTTGAAGTCACACTGTTGCTATGCTGCGAGCTTAATGGAATGTACATTGTTGATGTAAATTCGCACGTTTAACTGGATAAGGAGCTAGTGTTGCTTCAAAATTTACAAAAACATTAAGTTGGTAAAATTGTGACGTCATCAGATATATTTTTTTCTTGTCAAAATCTAAAGAACATTTTTTTTTATCGTCAGAGAAATAAATGATTTTGTATTACCCACAAGCCACGGGGGCAGGGTATACCCATTAAACCTAACGTTGCCTTCGGTAAGCCAAGATTGGCTAGGGATGCTTCCAAAACTATCTCTCGACACTATTCAACCTGGCTGCTGGGTTTCATATCCTAGTTATATAGGATTTTCACTGGTTACGGGACTATTCCCACCTCTCTTTCCCACCGCTGCAACTCCTGTGTAGCCAGGATCTATAGCGAAGTTCAAGTTTGTCCCGGGGGAAAGTTAAGCTGACATTTTTACTAGTTGTTAAATGACAGATGTAATCGTGGATCCTGGATAATATTGTGATCTCGCAAAATTTAAACAATATAATCCATATCAAATTTTTATTATCTCCCTTCCAACAACGCCTGTTGAATCTGCTTATTCGACAGCCCTTTAGTCTCTGGAATCACGAAGTAACTAAACAAGACATAGATGCAGCTGTTGACAGCAAATCCGTAGAAGATGTAGTGGATGCCGACCAGTCTACTCAGCCAGTTGAACAGGGCCAGGATTATGAAGGCCGAGATGAAAAGCCACTGCACGATCAGCATGGAGGCTAGGGTTTGGACCTGGAAGAAAAAAACAGAGGTTTTTTATTTCGGCATCAAGTAGGACTGGAACTCATGACCTTTTGTTTGTCGGTAGACTGCCTAATCAGCTATGAAGAAAGAATGAAACTAATAGGACTGAAGGAAATACCAAAGATGTTTCTCGAAGACCCACTGCTTGATGAGTTCAAATATTTTAACAAGATACAAAGTATGGTAAAGAACCTACATGGTTAATAATAAATCGAATAACGCACAAGTTAGTAAGTCAAATTTATGATTTTTTCGTGGTTTTTCTGTAAGTTTTCACACGTATACTGATTTTGATTTTGATTTTATCGTAAGCAGCAACAAGATGTTGAAAAGGAACTGCGGAACGAGTCTCGTTATAGACAAAGTATAATGGTAAATACTAAACATGATTCGTTAAGGTTAAAAATGATCTCCACAAAACACCCTCTTGTGTAACAAACCTCAGGGCTAAACAGCTCGCACATCAGCACATAGGGCACCGTCCCGGACGCGCATAGGAAACAGAAGCAGAACACCATGATGAAGAGCACCGTCACCCACGGCGGCGCCAGCTGCGTCTGCAGTAGAGCTCCGAGGATCACCAGGCACACCCCGGATGATGACGCTGAGGTTATGAGCAGTACCTGATGGGAGAAATAGGTACAGAGTTTGATTTGATGCAAACTAACAAACTGAGCTGCGTGATTATAACTATGGAATTTATCTGCAAACTAAAAATGATTCTGTCACCATGTTTGGATGAAAAAAGAGTGAATAGGCACTTACAGGGCAGATAATTTATCATCCTAAACTGCATCTCACTTAACAACAGGTGCGATTGTCAATTACCTGCCTTGTCTAAAAAAAAATATTCCTCGTCGATTTTGGGAACTAGGGAATTTGGATATTTACAAATCGCTTTAGGATTTGCTAAAGTTTTAGAAGTAAGTTTTACTAAGCTTCTCTCGCATACAAACGGTGTAACGGAAATTCTACAAGGACTTAATGACCAAAAATATAACTTTCAGATCATTGAAATAAGTCACTCAAAAGCTGAAGAAAGTCATAAGATAGACAGAGTTAATTTCGCATTTACAATAGTGGATCTTTGGGCAAAGATTCAGAATCTTCAAAAGAATAGAAGTTAGCACTCATGGCTCCCAGCAGTTACACAATCCAAAACAACTCACCCGTCTCCCAAATCTGTCAGTGAGAGCACTACACAGCACACTGCCTAGGCACCAGCACACAGCCAGGATCACGGAGTACAGGTCTCCGTGGTACGGGTCTGCCTCTATGAACACCTGCTTGGCGTACACCTGAACGGGTGCTAGGCCCATCAGCACCTGTAAAAGTAACAAAGCTTTTAGCACTAATAAAGGACATGATTCCAATGGTGTTGAAATGTTGATGATTAATGGGTTTGATCCCCGCTGGACGCTGAACAGTTGTATTAAACTTTCTCCTAATACAAGCTTATATTTAGCTTTGCTGGAGGAATTTGTGGTAATTTTAGTTATTTGTGCTAAATACTCTTTAAATAATAGCCCTCCCTCTGGCACAGTCATGCAAAAAATTATTGTGGCTATTTAAAACCTATCGTTCTTTTTCTATGTTATCTAGGTATCTTATATTTGCTTTCGATGTTATTGAGAAATAACAAATTATGCTAATTATAAAATCAAACATTTACCTCCATAGTAAAAGCCATTAATAAAATAATGAAGCCTCGGCGTGATGCTGGTGATAAGCCTAAAAAAATTACATTTTAATTAATGCTTTAGTTAAGTATCCAGATCCTATTAAAATTTACAAGGTCTTCATAGTTTGGGGCTGAAAATATGATACAGTGAAACTTACATAAAGTCTTCAATGCATGGAATCTCGGCTGAGGCCTCTCTTTTATATCAGATGTCAATTTTGCCATTTCAGCTACTTCTCCATTCTCTGTGAACATATAATTAGCTTTAGTCAATAACTATGGAGCTTTTCATAAAAGATTGAAAGTAACTTACCATTTAACGGAACAGAATCAAGAGGCGAAGAAAGCTGCTGCCTAATTTTGGCCAACTCTTCTTGTACTATTGTTGAGTTTTTGGGAACCCTTCGATAAACAGAAAGAGAAACGCGAGCTTCCTGAAACATACAAGCATTATTTTATTTTTCAAATTGCGAAATTGGCTTCTATGTATAAATTAAGATGGGGGTAGGAAGGCCTAGGCATTATTCTTATTGCGAATCGGTACTGCACAAAACATGAGTTAGTTCATCATTATCATCATTTCAGATTGTGACACCCCATTGCTGGACGAAGACCTTCCCAAACGCCACAAATCTCGTTCTTCAGCTTTTTTCATCCAGCGACTATCAGCTATATTTTACTGACCAAGCTACCATATTGATTTCATCGTCAAATTTTAATAGCAACCACGGGACGTCCACTGCTGAACATAGGCATCCTCATTTTCCCAAATTTTTTTAATTAATATTCTATCTTTAGGCCACATTCTAGCACCTACCTCAATTTTCTTCTTCTTCACCAAAAACAATGGGCTCTCTGGTACACACACCAGTATCGCTCCTCGAAAGATAGCCAAGCCAAGGTTTATCCACGCGATAGTGGTGTAATAACATATCCATCCAATGACGTAAGAGACTAGTGATCCAAATCCATAAGATGTACGGTAGTGACCAGTAGATGTACGGTACTATTCCCATCTCTCGTTCCCTCCCTTGCAACTCCTGTGTAGCCAGGATCTAGTCGATGTGGGATGATGTATCTTCGTTTCAGCCAATGACATCCACTGCTGGACAAAGACCTCCCCCAAGGATTCCCATTACGGCCAATCCTGCTCCCGCATCCAGTACCTCTAGTAGGAAAAACTTTCGAGTTCGTTTCGTTGCGTATTCAAAGTGTCATCGAAAAATTTTGTATGAAAAATTAAACAGCGCCCCCTAGGGCGGCTATAATATAGGGGGCGCTGTTTAATTTTTCATACAAAATTTTTCGATGACACTTTGAATACGCAACGAAACGAACTCGAAAGTTTTTCCTACTAGAGGTACTGGTTCTTCCCACGACCTTTGCCAGATCGTCGATCCACCTAGTGGAAGGCTTATCCTAGTGGCGATTATAAAAAAACTAGCGAATAATTCCCCTCGCTACCAGAACACTAGTGATTTCTCATTACCTGAAGCGAGTATTCCACGGGAACCATCCTCGACCACTTCTGCTATGTACACCGGGTTGACAACCATCGTTGCTCCTCCCGCGAACCCTCCCAGGAACCGAGCCATGAGCACCACCATGATTGAGCTGGTCATGCCTATCGTGCACCAGGATATCTGAAATACACATTGAAATGCTGCAAAACGTATCCCAAGATTTCATTATTGTGTTAAATTGGTACAGTAAAGTGACATCTAAAGTGGTCAAAAAGTTGATAATACAACCTTCATTATTATCATCATCATCATCATTTCAGCCACAGGACGTCCAATGCTGAACATAGGCCTCCCCCAACGACTTCCACATCGCACGATTGGTAGCGGCCTGCATCCAGCGCCTTCCTGCTACCTTTATCAGGTCGTCGGTCCACCTTGTGGGTCGACGTTCCACGCTGCGTTTTCCGGTACGTGGTCTCCACTCCAAAACCTTGCTGCCCTATCGGCCGTCAGTTCTGCGTACTATGTGCCCTGCCCATTGCCATTTCCAATTGTAACAAAGACATTTCGCGAACTTTATAGCTACTTTGGGTGTCACAAACTATTTGACGCTGACTGTGCAGCTTGATGTTTTTTTCAACGTACCAACTAACGACAAAAACCTGGTGTCAGACTCAATGAGCTGGCATAAACGTCTTATGGCATGATAATGAGGTGTATTCATTTATTTTGTGGATTGTAAAATAATACAAATGTTATTGGTTATCTACTAAACACACGTTTTCTAGATCGTGTTACCGCTGCACGCTTTTACAAAACTCAATATGATACAAACTGTTAGGTACTTTGGTTTAACATTGACCTAGGTGCCTATATGCGTATATTGCAGGCATCTAAATACAGTACCTACTTATATTCATACTACACTGAGACTAATACAACTGAGCATACAAAAAAAAAACGCAGTACTAACAGGGGCAGCAAGGTTCTGGAGTGGAGGCCGCGTACTGGAAAACGCTGCGTGGTACGTCCACCCACAAGGTGGAACGACGACATCATAAAGGTAGCAGAAAGGCGCTGGATGCAGGCCTCTACCAACCGGTTATTATGGAAAGTATTGGGGGAGGCCTATGTTCAGCAGTGGACGTCCTATGACTGAAATGATGATGATCTAGAATTTTAGAACATCCTAGACTGCATCTCACTTAACATCAGGTGCGATTGCGGTCAAATACCTGCCTTGTCTTGCATAAACAAAATTATACAAGAAGGAAAGGACTAAAGAAAACCTTCCATTTACTTACAGCAAAAAGGAGCGTCATGACCAGACTAGCTCTCTTTCTCCCAAAAGTATCATAGCATCCCATGACAGCCGCTCCTACCGCCGCGCCCGCGGCCGGCAGACTGCCCAGCATGGCTTCTTCAGCTCCCGTTAATGGTGCTGACAGAATGGTGTTGTTCGAAGCGGCCAGCATTGGAAGGGTATATGACGGCCACACCATCAGCGATCCTAGGCACATACTGCCTAGAGAACCTTAAAAAGAACAAACTTTGTGGTCTAATGTATGAAGTAAATGCAAGATTTTATTCCAAATAACTTATTCAGTACTAAGGCTCTTTCCAGGGCACTTATACGCATACCATATAGCTTGCCCTACCACCGCTTTGGACAACATATGGGCTGGTGCTAAGAAAAACTGTCGGAAGAAACTCAGTCCCTTTTGGCATGAGACGTCATAGAAAGGCCACCCATGTCTTCAAAGCCTTGTGCCACTATTAAGCCTTGGTCATGCATTGTTAAATAAATATTGGAGAGCTTATTAGCCCGCCATTCAGTCTGTCCACCTTACTTATGGACGTACCACGCTGCACTTGACATTACATGGCTTCAATTTCACAACAATAGTTCTAAAAATATTTAACATAATTACTTTATAATGTAAACAAAAGAAAACGAAAACTTACATGCAAGAGCCGTCAAAGTTTGATACATCTTCCCAAATCATAAATGCCACGGATAATTAAAAATAATTTATTAAGTATACCAAAAAAATACTGTTTTCAAACATTTAAACTAATCACAAAAAATACCATCGTGTTGTCTCTTAACTTTACATTCAAAACAATAAATAAACTATAACCAATCTATTCACATAATTTAAAAGTCAACACTGGTAGTTAAATTATTAATATCTAAACGGCTAAACTAAGTCTTCACATTATCAGTGTTAATATTAGAAAATAATTGCTTTACGTTATTCACTAGTTTCCTTCTAAGTACTAATCGTCTGTCTGTCGTATCTACTTTATGTCACAACTTGACTAAAATAAAATGATACTAAATATTGAATATCACGTTTCACTATATTGTAGTATGTTGTCAAACTAATTTAAATATGTAATTGTTATTTGTAATATTTGAAATGGACTATAACGAAGCATGACGGCTATATTTAAAACAACAAAAAGTATTGTTTTCAAATGCTTGTAAGAAGAACTAAAATAATTATTAAAACTATTAGGTATATGATAGCTTTGCACTGGAGAGAAGTCGAACCTTAACTTCGAACTCCTCTTATGTTCTTCTGATTAATTTCATTGCGGATCCAATGACAGTTTAACTTTCCACTCGGAAAACTTGAACTTCACTGGTTGGGTTTTTATTGGCGGTCAAGCTGTAGATCCTGGCAACACAGGAGTTGCAGCGGTGGGATCGGGACGTGGGCATAGACCCGTTTAATGATAAGTAGCTATGGAACAAAAACATCAAAATTGTATTTATATCAAGAGTTGTAACCCCCTCATTAGATGAAGTCAGTGGGGACCTGTGTGGTTCATTATCATCATTTCAGCCACAGGAAATCCACTGCTGAACATAGGCCTCCCCTAATGATTTCTATATCGCACGGTTGGTAGCAGCCTCCAGTGCCTTTTTGCTACCTTTATTAGGTCGTCGGTCCACCTTGTGGGTGGACGTTCCACACTGTTTTCCGGTACTCCAAACCCTTGCTCCAAAATCATGCTATGCTTTGCTTATAGTTCATGAACTCCTAAATTGCCGCTCCTTTTGCACAGTGGTAAGTAAAGGACTTTTTAAACACCCATTGCTATAATTCCCTGATAATACTTTCTCGTATACAGGGTGTGGTTTTGAAAAACAATGCCCATCTCACCTGTATAACTCTGTGGTCCCTGTAAAATGTAAATATTTTATCAAACGGCTAGAAGTAAGTGGCCAAGTGTGCTCCAACATTATTACCAATTAGTACTTAGCATTTACTCGTATAAATAGGCGTCACTGATAATGTATTTTAGCTAAATACCACGCTGTTTTTGGCAATGTAGAACGACATTTTCAGCTAGCTTCCTTAGCAAGTAGTACAATAGACTTGGTATAATTAAATTATTATTTTAATTCAATAAAACTATACTTATCAATAAAAGACAGTTTGAAAGAAGCTGAAAAAATGAAAGGAAAGTTATACCAAGTAGTTACGGCATTGGCGTGTAAGTTTTTTTTAATTTAAAATCCATTTATTTAATTTTGGAAATTACTATCTTATAATGTGTGACTTAAAACAGATTTAAGAGACTTATAGTTATTTCATCCTCCATCCATTTTAACTGAAGGAAACACATCTTTTGTCATCCTCCATCCATTTTTACTGAAGGTTGAACATGTGATTTACCTACCTTACTTTATCATCAAGTCATTTAGTCACCACTTTAGGAGTACATCATCATCATAATCATCATCATTTCAGCCATTAGGACATCCACTGCTGAACAAATAGTCCAGTCAATGAATGCCTTAACGACGGTGTAGAGAGAAATCCGTGGAACACAATTTCTGACCTCGGGACTTTATTTAGCCTAGTTAGGTGGTGAACATAGCAAAAGTCCCCGCCCTTAGCCCTTGAGCCGGCGGGGAGAGGGGGGTTTAAAGGTACCACTTTTCGGTTTTTCGCTTAATCCTCGGAAACTATGCGTCCTAGTGACATGACTACTATGAACCAAAAAAAGCTTATTCAATTTGCTACAGGTGAGACCGTCAAGTTTTTCTATATCTTGTATAGTTTTTGCGGCATCTGCTCTAGAAGGTCTGTAAAATTGGAAATTTTATTTTTGTCTTACATGTTCTTTTCAGGAGAAAATCGACTAAATCAACATTGAGCAAACACTATAGACATGCGGGAGCATGTTAGGCCTAGTTCCAGAGAGGGGACTGCACCGTGCGTATATTTAGACGAACCAATTAGAGCCACTTTTGACTCCTCATCATTCAAAAACTACTGTGCATTAACACTTCAAATTTGGCTCATGTGTTGAGACTTGTAAGATAAACATCAGCTTTAAAAATCTTAAATATACCTCAAACGGTTATTTAGGTATTGACGTTCAAAAATCGACATTTAGAACACTAACATCTATCTATAACATGTGAAATGTTAAAATTTACTGGTTTTTTATTTGTTCCTTTGTATTTACATAACTACCTTTCTGGATGCCAAATTTGAACCTTCGATGTCATCTGGAAGTGGTTAGAATTTGGTCTATAGGTCAAACATGTAGATTTTTGGACGCCAATACCTAAAGAACCGTTTGAGGGATATTTGTGAAATTTGAAACTGATGTATATCTTGCAAGTCTCAACACATGAGCCAAATTTGAAGTGTTAATGCACAGTAGTTTTTGAATGACGAGGAGTCAAAAGTGGCTCTAATTGGTTCGTCTAAATATACGCATGGTGCAGTCCCCTCTCTGGAACTAGGCCTAACATGCTCCCGCATGTCTATAGTGTTTGCTCAATGTTGATTTAGTCGATTTTCTCCTGGAAAGAACATGTAAGACAAAAATAAAATTTCCAATTTTACAGACCTTCTAGAGCAGATGCCGC
Source organism: Ostrinia furnacalis (assembly GCF_004193835.3). Lineage (NCBI taxonomy): Eukaryota > Metazoa > Arthropoda > Insecta > Lepidoptera > Crambidae > Ostrinia > Ostrinia furnacalis. The sequence goes on along the minus strand of NW_021136942.1, from coordinate 82,673 downwards.
AAAAACTATACAAGATATAGAAAAACTTGACGGTCTCACCTGTAGCAAATTGAATAAGCTTTTTTTGGTTCATAGTAGTCATGTCACTAGGACGCATAGTTTCCGAGGATTAAGCGAAAAACCGAAAAGTGGCACCTTTAAACCCCCCTCTCCCCGCCGGCTCAAGGGCTAAGGGTGGGGACTTTTACTATGTTCACCTCCTAACTAGTCTAAATAAAGTCCTGAAGTCAGAATTTGTGTTCTACAGTTTTCCATCTATAATGCTTTATTGACTGGACTAATAGGCCTCCCCAATGATTTCCATGTTGATTGATTGATAGCGGCCTGCGTCCAGACGCCTTCCTACTTTTTTTATTGGCAAACAAGCATGGTGTTTATGTAGGTACATTTAGTAAAAATGGCATTTTAATTTAAACATTACCAAGCGTAATGAATAATTAATACGATGATGCCATTCTAACCTGTTTGTTACCTGCGTAAAAAGAGCGCACAGTGAAACAAAAGGCCAATCAAGCTGGACAAAATTATATTAGGCTTGGAATTAGCGTTTAGTAACTACCTTAAACACTTTTAAAACACTTGCTTTGATATAATATTTTTAAAAAAGAACAGAAAGCTTTTAATTATGATTAAACTATAAACCAAAACTGACCCTCTTTATCAAACATTTTGTACGTTTATGGAGGTTCATGTAAATTATTGTGTATTTTATAAGTACCTACTGGTGCTTGATATTTTAATCTCTTTGAAGTCGTTCTGTAAAAGTACTAAGGTAAACCTAAGCCTAAGTACTTTTAAAGATGAATTACAAAGCTGAAGACTAATTTCAGGAACTAAGCTACAGCCCAATTTGAAACGTTATTTTTGTTTTGGATAACCCATTTAACAAGAAAGGCAATAAGCGGATATATTACACCCTACAGCTAAAATGGGCGGAGCAGTAAAGAAAAATGTTGCAAAAACGGGAAATATTATTCAAAGTATTTTCTCGAGTAAAAAGACGCGAGCACAGCTGGTTATTATATGATGGAAATTAAATATCGATAACAATACCGGCGACCATTACCAAATCGTCAGTAGGTAGGTACTGCAGGACTTAAATAAATCGTCAACTCGATGCGTCTTCTCATCAATTTGGCAGACCAGTAAGTAGGTATATGGCCTCAGCCTCGAATTTAGCGGCAGCGGCGCGGGAGCGGAGCGGGCAACGCAGACCCGTTCTCCAAACAAGCGGGCAGCTGGCGCGCCACTTTAGCGGCGAAGTTGTGTTCGGGGTTGTGTTGTCGAGATATTATTTGTTTTTATTCGCGAACGAAATGTCTGAACAACGGCGACAATTTTGGTCTAATTGAGGCCTAAGATGCGCACCGTGATAACTTTTATCGACCGTTACCCGCTAATCGCGGCGCGCATCCAGGACTTATAAGTAGATTGACTTTCTGAAGATGACGTAGATACTTAAAACAAAATAAATAATAAATATCCTTGGAAATTTTACACTGCGCTTCTAGTCCCAAACTAAGCAAAGCTTGTACCTACTATGGGTCCTAGACTACGGATATTAACATTCTTAAATACTTTTTTTTTGTAAATACAATACTTATTGCATGTTATTTGACGGATAAATCTAATAGAAGTATTAAATAAGAAATAAACCACGTTAGTACTTGAAACAATAGTAACAAAAACAAAAAGGTACCTACAAAAAATAAACAACATCTCAGAATATCATTGTTTTGGCTGTAACATTGTGTTGTTTTTAGCATAAAAGATTACTGTCACGCTTATCAATTCAATAAAAACGTTTGTGAAAGATGGCTAGGTTATTTCCTTACTTACATTAGTAAAGAGTACAATGGCAAAACTGAGTCAGAGAATGTTGTTCTACTCATAATTTTCTTTTAAATGATGTACATAGTTTGTTATTATGAGGTTATAGTAATAGAAATAGAAAAGCAGAAGCATAATTTATGTACCTACATACTACTACGTCAATGAATAAATACATATATTTTATTCTTAAGAAAAAAGATGTGATTGTACTTTACCAATTGAAGAATAGGTATAACTTAATTTAAGGTGAACCAATGGTGGAACGTAACAAAATTAGACAGAGAACGAAGAAAGAAAGAAAGGAAAATAGTTCGAACACGTCATGTCAACGTATGAGTATCACCCATAAGTTGGACAGAAGACCTCATAAAGGTAGCAGGAAGGTGCTGGATGCAGGTCGCTACCAACCAGCCATTGTGGAAATCATTGGGGGAAGCCTATGTTCAGTAGAGAACATCCTATGGCTGAAATGGTGATGATGACGACAAGCATGAGTAGTACAATGCTTTTAAGCTGTTTCAAGAACGTCGGTCATTTTTGTGAATTCTGAGTGAATGAGTTTCTTGCGCTGCTGCTTCTCGACACTGGCCCATTTCAACTGAAATAGAAAAACACGGGTCTTAACCATTGGTCTTAAGTTCTTAACGCGACGTTTATGAATGAGTTACATCGCGGCTTGACGTTTTACTTGAAATGGAACGCGAAAGTTTAAAATCTTATACTGGTCCATTTATTATCCCGAAGCAGTCAGATCTCCTCATTGATTCGATCTCGTAAAGAAACACTGAGCATAGCCCTCTCCATAGCACGATTGAAGCAAGCTCGGATCAGCAAGCTGAAGTGGCAGTGGGCAGGGCACATAGTACGCAGAACTGACGGCCGATGTGGCAGCAAGGTTCTGGAATGGAGGCCACGTACCGGAAAACGCAGCGTGGGACGTCCACCCACAAGGTGGACCGACGACCTGATAAAGGTAGCGGGAAGGCGCTGGATGCAGGCCGCTACCAACCGTGCGATGTGGAAGTCAATGGGGGAGGTCTATGTTCAGCAGTGGACGTCCTGTGGCTGAATGATGATGATGAGTCAGTGATAGGATTAATACTGGGACGTGTAAAAGTGCTTTTTAAAAACCTACTTACAAAAATTAAATAGATTTATCAGTTTTTTCAGGACGCTGATCAATTTTTGTTTTTGTTTCAGGTGGGTTATCGACTACGTGCTTCGGCCTGATGTTCGTATGGCCTTCATACACCCTGCCCATGCTGGCTTCGAACAACACCATCCTATCAGCTCCTCTGACGGCTGGCAACGAAGCCATGCTGGGCAGTCTACCCTCTCTAGGAGGGATCATAGGGACAATGCTCGTGGGTACACTGATCGACAGTATGGGAAGGAAATGGTCTTCTATCACAGGATCTGTGATTATGATGGTAAATAATACATAATACAGTTGAGATGTATTGTAAACTCGGTCCCGGGGGAAAGTTAAACTGTCATTGGACCCGCAACGAAATTAATCAGAAGAACATAGGAGGAGTTCGAAGTTAGGGCACAAAATACATAATAGGTAAGGGTTCGAATTCCCTCTAGTGCAAAGCGGATGATTTGGCAATTAATAAGCAACGGGCAGTAAGCATCAACTATGGGGAGGACCTATCTTCTGAGCTATTAGATACCCCTACTTGCCCATAACTACGTTTCGCTTATAATTCGTTACTTATAATCACGGAAATTTTTCCTTGTTGCAACAAGATCGTTGTAATAAATTGCAGAAACAGATGTATGTTGTATTGAATTAAGCATTATGACACGTTCATGTTTCCATTCAGCTTGCGATGGACTATATTAGCGACTTCAGTTCATATTATACACCACTAAATTTTAATCACCGAAAAAAAAAATTCTGGGTAATGAGTTATTGATACTGATCCCATTTGTGCAAAAAAAAGAGTAAAATAAAGTGACTCAAAATATCCTCCTAAAATTGGTAATTTATTGACACACGCGTCGCTAGCACTATTTAAGTACGATAATGTAACACTTATTAGAATTAAAACTGGTCTAAGTTAGCTAAGTATGTAATAATAACACTGGAAGCGTGTTCGAGGCGTGAGCGAGACAGACAGATCGATGCAACGTGCGAGCGCGTACGACTACTCTAGCGAACAGCGGAGTGACCCAGCTGTGACGCGTAAAATACGGACTAACGAAAATTTAATAAAAAAATTAACTTCATAAAAACCATTTCTTTTTCTTTTGCTTTGAATATTCCACACGTTTCTACATAACCTGTTAAAATTTTTTCGGTGATAAAAATTTAGTGGTGTATAGAACTCCCCATTTCTCACAGAGAAACTCATAAAGAAATACCCAATATGGCCATCCAGGCATCCAGTCAAGCATATTCCATTTGCTTCACACATTTTTAAAAGCCCTGGTTTCTACGTTTCAGATATCATGGTGCATAGTAGCGTTTACAAATTCCATAACTGTAGTGTTGGTCGCGAGGTTTCTGGGAGGGGTTTCGTGTGGCTTGGCGCTGGTCATCACCCCTATTTACATCTCTGAGATCGCTGAAGACAGAGTACGGGGTATCTTATCTTCAGGTAATTTGAACCCTTTAATTGTCATCATCTTCATCATCATCATGATCATTTCAGCCACAGGACATCCCTGAACTAGATCTCCCCCAATGATTTCCACATCGCCCGGTTGGTAGCGGCCTGCATCCAGCGCCATCCTGTTACATTTATGAGGTCGTTGTCACCTTGTCATCCGTGATATAGATCCACGAAGACGCGCCCCACCAATTTTTGGTTGAGGTCGCGTGGGGTGCGGGGAGTTTGATCCGAGCAATCCGAGCGGCATTATTGTAGATAAATCGTGTACCGATAACATTCAAACATTAGCGGAAGAATGGTGGGGCGCGTATTCGTTAATGAAACGATCTGTAATAACAATGAAATTCTTAAACTTTCAGTCATGGTCCTGCTTTACAGTTTAGGACTGCTCATATCCTACTTCATCGGCTGGTACTTCAGCTATCAAGCCATCGCGTGGATCAACTTCGCGTTCTCGGCTGCCCGGGGGCTCATGCTCCTTTTCGTCCCTGAGAGTCCAGTCTACTTGTTAAAGAAAAGAAGGGTTGAGGTAAGCAGAGGGTCTAAAAAGTAAAGCGATTTTAATTCTAAAACCTGCTAAATGTTGAATTTAAAGACTAAAGGCTATCACTAGAATTTCTTAGACAGTAAGTATCTAAAAAAAAGATTTGTTAAAATCTTCATTCGTTTTTTATTCCTTCATTTCATTACGACAAAGGAATGAGTCTTAATAAAAATTGACTAAACTATCATCATTGTAACACCATTATACACCTATCCAAGCACAGTAGCACATTTATCAACCCGGAAAGGGATCGTCGTAACCGTATCAACTCGAGGCAGTCCGTATTCTTTGTATGAAACTCCATACTGCAACGCACACTTATCCGCACCGTAACGTAAACGCCTCGCCTCGCAATAATAAAGTGACATTTGATGTCACGCTCAGCTATTTCCATACAAAGTTTAAAAACTATAACTTTTTAGGGTTCCGTACCTCAAAAGGAAAAAACGGAACCCTTATAGGATCACTTTGTTGTCCGTCTGTCCGTCCGTCTGTCAAGACCCTTTTTCTCAGGAACGCGTGGAGGTATGAAGCTGAAATTTATATCAATTACTCAGGTCTACTGTCCCTTGAAGCTGTGAAAAAATCAAACTTCTAAGCCAACGCAATCAAAAGATACAGCCGTTTATGCCGCAAATTTTCGACACTTGCAAGGGAATCAAAACCTACAGGGTGCTTCCCGTGAACTCTGAATCTTGAAATTTGGTACGAAGCAACGTCTTATAGCATAGATAAAGGAAAAATTACGAAAACCATACATTTTTAGTTACATCACATAATATATATTTTTTTTATAATTTTAAACTTACTACCCATTTCCTCATAAACGCGTAGAGGTATTAAATTGAAATTCATACCAGACTCAGGTCTATAATACCTTTAAGCTGTAACAAAATCAAACTTCTATGTCAACGTAATCAAAAGAAACAGCAATTTAAGCTGCATATTTTGAAACTCGCAAATACTCGCAAGGGAATCAAAACCTAAAGGGTACTTCCAGTCGACCTAGAATCTTGAAATTTGGCATGAAGCAACGTTTTATAGCACACATAAAGGAAAAATTCCGAAAACCTTAAATTTTTAGTTACATTACAAAATATATATTTTTTAATAAATATAAACTTATTACTTTTTTCCTCATGAACGCGTAGAGCTATCAAGTTGAAATTCATATCAAATACTATAAAATAAAGGATTACTTAAACGATAAAGAGATCTTTGTCTTAAATTTATGCTCCTCCATCTTTACCCCATTGTAATGTTATGAATTTCGTTTTGCAATAAAAATACCATAGTTATGACTCGATTGTCGTAATGAACGAACTTTGTAAACCTTGCAGGTTTGTACGGAACCCTCGGTGCGCGAGTCCGACTCGCACTTGGCTGGTTTTTGTTTAATAATCCACGCTTTTGTCAGTGTGTGCGTAGGCGTACGCGCCGCATACAGTGCCGTATTATCCATAAGGCACTTTAGGCCAGTGCCTAGGGGCCCACTATGAACAGGGGCCCAGCACTCTCGATAAAAAAAAAAAACATATTATGTTAAAGATTATTTTTATGCAACAAAACTCAAACCACCTCAAAACTTCGCCTTATTTTGTTTTACACATTCAATCTAGTCCAGTCAATAAAGTATTATAGATGGAAATCCATGGAACACAATTTCTGACTTCGGGACTTTATTTAGACTAGTTAGGAGGTGAACCTAGCAAAAGTCCCCGCCCTTAGCCCTTGAGCCGGCGGGGAGAGGGGGGTTTAAAGGTACCACTTTTCGGTTTTTCGCTTAATCCTCGGAAACTATGCATCCTAGTGACATGACTACTATGAACCGAAAAAAGCTAATTCAATTTGCTACAGGTGAGATACTCAAGTTTTTCTATATCTTGTATAGTTTTCGCGGCATCTGCTCTAGAAGATCTGTAATATTGGAAATTTTATTTTTGTCTTACATGTTCCTATCAGGAGAAAATCGACTAAATAAACATTGAGCAAACGTTCTAGACATGCGGGAGCATGTTAAGCCTAGTTCCAGGGAGGGGACTGCACCGTGCGTATATTTAGACGAACCACTTGCAGCCACTTTTGACTCCTCATCACTGAAAAACTACTGTGCGTTAACACTTAAAATTTGGCTCATGTGTTGAGACTTACGAGATAAACATCAGCTTCAAATTTCACAAATATACATCAAACGGTTCTTTAGGTATTGACGTCCAAAAATCTACATGTCTGACCTATAGACCAAATTCTAACCACTTCCAGATGACTTTGAAGGTTCAAATTTGGCATACAGATAGGTAGATGCGTAAATACAAAGGAAGAAACAAAAAACCAGTAAATTTTAACATTTCACAGGTAATAGATAGATTTTAGTGTTCTAAATGTCGATTTTTGAACGTCAATACCTAAATAACCGTTTGATGTATATTTGTGAAATTTGAAGCTGATGTTTATCTCGTAAGTCTCAACACATGAGCCAAATTTGAAGTGTTAACGCACAGTAGTTTTTGAGTGATGAGGAGTCAAAAGTGGCTGCAAATGGTTCGTCTAAATATACGCAACGTGCAGTCTCCTCCCTGGAACTAGGCTTAACATGCTCCCGCATATCTAGAATGTTTGCTCAATGTTAATTAAGTCGATTTTCACCTGATGGAAACATGTAAGACAAAAATAAAATTTCCAATATTACAGACCTTCTAGAGCAGATGCCGCGAAAACTATACAAGATATAGAAAAACTTGAGTATCTCACCTTTAGCAAATTGAATAAGCTTTTTTTGGTTCATAGTAGTCATGTCACTAGAACGCATAGTTTCCGAGGATTAAGCAAAAAACCGAAAAGTGGTACCTTTAAACCCCCCTCTTCCCGCCGGCTCAAGGGCTAAGGGCGGGGACTTTTGCTATGTTCACCTCCTAACTAGTCTATATAAAGTCCCGAGGTCAGAAATTGTGTTCCACGGATTTCTCTCTACACCGTCGTTAAGGCATTCATTGACTGGACTAATCGTCATATTTCGATATTGTGCAAGATACTTAATTCATTTTCGTAACGTTTAGGCCATAGAATTAGATTTTAAATCGGAAATAATTCCTACAAAAAATTGAATTGTTTTAATGGCTTCACTTGTTGCCCATTAATACTATCCTAGGTTTTCGACTTCGGCGGAGTTGTGCTTAAGTAGTGGGGCCCCTCGAAAGGGCAATTTTTGCGGTTTTACTGTTATACCGCGTAAAGGACTTACTGTATTGAAAACTGATCTTTATGACGGATGAGAGTAGGCGCACACCGTTGATTTTTCGTCGGCCGATAGTTTAGTCGGGCAGTTGATCAGTATGGGCATGTATGGGAGTGCGCACACTACGCCGATTCGATTTGGCCGATTCTTGATACAATTTAAAATCGGGCACAACTATCGGCCAACTAAAAATCAACGGTGTGCGCCTACTCTGAAGGACATTCAATCCTGCATTGAATAAGACCAAATTCATATGTTTTGGACAAACTGTTCTCGTGCTTATCTTCGACAAAGTAAAATATACCCGCAGGGTCCCAAACCTTGAAAAGTGCCGCCTTAACCAGCGTATCCCTGTCAAGCCTCACGAGTTGGATTTACCTATCCTTGTTCCTCCTTCATCCTTAACTACGGTTGCTGCACCTCTTCTCTGCACTCTCCTGAACGACTCTGTGTTATCTGCTATGGCTACCCCACTTTCTTGCACCCTACTGCACGACTGAGTTGCCTAGCCGTACGCCTTTTTTTTACGGGGAAAAAAAATGCGTTGAATCGCATACCTACTCTGCGGGGACAGGGTAGGTTATGTGGGGCTCACCAAGTCAGAAGGACGAGGCATAACCACTAAAAAGACCCCGGTGCTCCGTCACTCGCCATAAGTGGGAGGAGACTGTGGGTTTCCGGACAAAGCCTTCTCTACCCGGCGATTGCCCGCCTACACAGCGAGTCCTACAAGCCCCCCAGGACGGGGGGCGACAGGAACAGCTGGAAGCACACAGCTGTTCCCGTCCGACGGTAGTGGTGTGCAATGCAGGCAGGGGCGCCTCCACACCCCCGGCCCGCTGGCCAACACCGAGGAGAGGAAACTGGAGGCGATCATATTGTCGCCTCCTCTGACCCCTCCGCCGTCGCCGGAGCGAGGGCGTGTTTGGATCATCCTCGCGCTCTCGCTCCGCGGCCTCCTTCTGAGACATCACGTCTTCACAGAAGGAGGCCATTGCCATCCAGGCCTCGTTGCTGTCCAGTGTCCAGAATAACATAATAGGCTATAATTTATGACGATCTGTGACAAACGAAATTTCACGCGGGTGAAGCTGCGGGCAAAAGCTAGTTAAAACAAGAAAACCTTCTGTAGGAATTATTTCCGATTTGATTGATTTTCATGTCTTATTCTACTGGCCTAGTTGGCATTACTGCTTTGGTTTACATGACTTTCTGTACATTTTGATTCTTAATGTTTTTATAAAAATATGCAAGATTTTCCTAATCTTTGTTTCATTTTTAAATGACTCCGATACTTCGTGCTGTACTAGATAGTGGCGAAAGTCTTTTCGCTTGAAGGAAGGCGTATACCTTTGCAAAATCTGTTGTTGATGATGATGGTACCTTCATTCTATTTCGTAATGTAGACAGTAAAAATTTCCAAATTGCGGTTTTGTGGGGGGCCCCGAAACGAGCTGTGCCTAGGGGCCCCGAGATGGTTAATCCGGCCCTGGCCGCATACGTGTTGGCGCGCTCACCATACAAACTGCGCCCGTGCGTTTCTATACGAAGATGACCTACTCATTTTTATTTACTCTGCTATTGTGGTCTGTTCTAGATACTAATGGGAATAGATTCTATATCAGTGTTTGCGAATCAAGTATTCCACGAAGCTGATCCGAGCAAGGCTGACCTGTGCTCTGTACTCCTTGCTATGGTCTGGTGTTGCGCCAACTTGCTGAGTGGAGTATTGTCTGACAGAATTGGGAGACGAGTAAGTGTTTCGTTCGTTTGTTTCAGCCAAATGACGTCCACTGCTGGATTAGAAAGGCCTCCTTCAAGGATTTATATAAAGAAAGAAATAAAGAAAATTTATATCATCACACTGAACATAATAGACAGATCTTTAAAAATTTATGTACATAAAATATACAATGATACTGAACACCCCATGACACTGGTCTTCCGTGGACACCCTCGATGCCCTAAGCAGGCTAGATCAGTTTTGAAATATACGTACTACAATAATCCGGCTCGAAGGACCAATGTACATTTATATTTCACAAAATAGCTATATCCTTATTAATAGAGTATCCTTTTTGATAGAGTATCCTTTTTAATCTAATGCTGTAACAATAATTATTTCCTCATTCTCCACCAGCCACTGTTGATAGGATCTTCATACCTGGTAGCAGCCTGCCTGGTAACTCTTGGGGTGCTGCTCCAAACGAGGATAGCTCCAGCGTGGGTGACCGCTACCTGCATCATGCTGTACTGTTTCTTCTTCATGCTCGGCGCTGGGACGGTGCCGTATATGCTTTTAGCCGAGGTCTTCAATCCTAAGGTTGGTCACAATACCTCATAATGGTTATGGGTGTAGGATGTAATATTGAAATTCCAACTTAGGACTTGGAAACGGGGACTTAAAAACTTTATATTATCCCAACTATATAATATTATAAATGCGAAAGTAACTCTGTCTGTCTGTCTGTCTGTCTGTCTGTTACGCTTTCCCGCTTAAACCTCGCAACCGATTTTGATGAAATTTGGCATAGAGATAGTTTGAGTCCCGGGAAAGAACATAGGATAGTTTTTATCCCGGTTTTTGAAACAGGGACGCGCGCGATAAAGTTTTTCTGTGACAGACAAAATTCCACGCGGGCGAAGCCGCGGGCGGAAAGCTAGTACTATTATAATACGGGATTTCTGTGACGGGTCTGGATGTTACTAGAATTACATACATAAAAAAAAGTATTTTTATAGCATAATTGCTTACTTTGGAGCCAGATGGCGCTATGTGACATTGTCCAAAGATAATTAAATTTATTTATATGAAAAAAAATCTTGGGAAAGGTTAAAGCCCGCTATCGCTCTCGCACACTCACTGCGGGCACGCGTCGTACAGTCGCGACAGCAATATAATTACGCGCGAGCGATAAGGATGGGTAGCTTGTGAAGTATACGAGAGAAAGGAAACACGTCTATTGTGTGCACGGTTTATTTTAGACTGGCGTTACATTTCGGGTCTTACACTTTTTAACTGACAACTAGTTATCTTAAACTACCTACATACACTACAATCCTTCACCCTTATTTATCGTTAATTAACATTTTTTTTACGAACTAAATTTATAATTACATTTCTATGTACGTACGTACGCATAAGTTACCTTAATAATAATGATAAGTATACAAACAATAAAAACTACAATTTATATTTTGGAGGGTTGAGCCTACACTGTCGTATCGGTCGGGACTGGGGCGGCTCGGGCGCAGGCGGGCTGGGCGCGGACGCGGCGCCGCCGGCGCTCGGCTCGCGCTCGTTGCTGGGCGGTTGGGTGGTGCTGGTGGTTCCCGCTGGTTCTTGGCTTGGCGGGCGCGTCTCCTCTGGACCGGCTTCATTCATAGTGGTACTGGGGATAGATAGCCTGTTCTCATCCTGTTTATCTGACAGGGGTGAGTTAGGACAAATGAGTGAACTCCTTGACCTACGTTTGAGCTGATCAATATGTCTATGGTTCTCTCTCCCTAACCCATCTAGTACCTTATAGTCGGTACCTCCTATTTTCTGCGATACCTCCCCTGGTAACCATCGCGTCGTACCTTGATAGTTCCTATACCATACTTCCTCCCCCGCGTGCAATTCTCGATTATCTCCTGGCTGTCCCCTACTCTCTGCCTGACGCGCCTGCACTATACTGACTCTGTTCTCGACGTTAGGTCTTAGGATATCTAATTTGGTCCGGAGTCGCCTACCTAACATGAGCGCCGCAGGACTTTCTCCTGTGGTGCAGTGTTCCGTGTTACGGTAGTGTAATAAGAAAGTATTCAAAAATAAGTGAACGTCGAGATTTAGTCTTATCGCCTTCTTAATAACTTTTTTAATCGTGCGAACCGCATTCTCGGCCGCACCGTTCGAAGCCGGGTGATAGGGGGCAGTAAAAAAATGAGCGATACCACAACCTCGCAAAAATTCTGAAAATTCTTTGCTTGTAAAAGGGGGCCCATTGTCCGAAACTAACTGCTTGGGAAGTCCCCATCGCGCGAATAACTCCGAAAGTTTATGAATAGTACTCGTAGCCGCAGTGCTCGGTACCTGGAACACTTCTAGCCATTTGGTTTTAGCATCTATAATTACTAGGTAGGTTTTATTAAAAATAGGTCCCAAAAAGTCTACGTGCAACCGCGACCACGGAGCGGCGGGCCAGGGCCAGGGGCTGGGCGCGTGGCGCGGCGGCGCGTCCGCCTCCGCCGCGCACGCCGGGCACGCGCGGCACATCGCCTCCACCGCCTCGTCGATCCCCGGCCACCAGACGTAACTTCGAGCTGTCGCTTTTGTTTTTACTATTCCCATGTGGGATTCGTGTAATTGTAATAATACTTTACTCCTACAATTTTCAGGTATGACTACCCTGTGACCCCACATTATACAACCTAATTCCTCATAAATCTCATTTCTGCGATTAAAATATGGTTGTAAGTTTTTAATCTCGGAATTACTAGGCCAGCCGTCTCTTATGTAACTGAGTACCCGACCTAACATAGCATCGCGCTGCGTTTGTTTTTTCAACTCATTATAATCTAGTAACATCTCATTTTGCGCAAAATGTAAATAAGTTTGTTCAGGTAATTCCAAGCAATCGCTCGTATTGGGTAATTTTAATGAAACGGGGAGCCGAGACAGGCCATCTGCTCCATTGTCTTTAGAGCTAACAAATTCTATGTCGTATGTATAAGCCGCTAATTTAATCGCCCAACGCTGTAACCGGCTTGCCGCCATTTGCGGTATGCCATTTTTAGGGCCGAATATACTGACCAAGGGTTTGTGATCGGTTCGTAAAACAAATCGTCTACCGTATAAATACTGATGCAACTTTCCTAAACAAAACACAATCGCAAGCGCCTCGCGATCTATTTGCGAATAATTTTTCTCTGCGTCTGTGAGCGCACGGGACACATAGATAACGGGCCGCTCCCGCCCCGCGCCCGCGCCCCCCGCCCCGCCATCAGCTGAGCTCGCAGACCGCTGCGTCAGCACGCCGCCTATGCCGCGGGCGCTTGCATCGCATGTTAAATATAAAGGCTGTTCCGGGTCATAATGAGTTAAAACTTCAGCACTGCTTAAAATTGACTTAATATGTAAAAATGATATTTCTTGTTCTTTGTTCCATCTCCATGGCACATTTTTTTTTAGTAGTGTGTACAGAGGTGCTAGAATAAAGCTAAGATTTTTAACGAACTTCGCATAAAAATTAACTAAACCTAAAAAGGATCGTAATTCTGAAACATCTCGAGGACGAGGGATTTTTTTAATAGCTTCTACTTTTTCAGGATCTACTTTTATTCCCTCTTTTGAAATTAAGTATCCCAAGTATTTAACCTCATCTACCATGAATGAGCATTTACTTCTTTTTAACCTCATTCCATGACTATGTAACCTTTGAAGTACTTTACTCAGAGTAGCCAAATGTTCCCTGTCCCCTCCCCCTGTCGCAATTATTACGTCATCTAAAAATATTTCTACGTTCGGAATATCTCCTAGAAGGTTATACATAATGCGCTGAAAAATTCCCGGGCTTGAAGATAAGCCATAAACTAGCCTATTGTATTTGAATAGCCCCCTGTGTGTGTTGATTACAGTGAGTTCATTCGAGCTATCTAACTCAACCTGATTGTAGGCTTGGGAGAGGTCAATTTTGGAAAACATTTTCGCCCCTTTGAGACCAACCAGGAGGTCCTCGATACGCGGTAAGGGGAACCTATCAACCAACAAAACTGGATTTAATGTTATTTTGTAATCAGCACAAATTCGGAGTCCACCATCCGCCTTCCTCACCGGTACTAAAGGCGTCGCCCAGTCCGAGTGGTCCACGGGCTCGATGACGCCCGCCGCCAGCATCTGGTCCAGCTCGGCGTCCACGCGCGCCCGCAGCGCGTAGGGCAGCGCGCGCGGCCGGCAGAACACCGGCGCCGCGCCCGAGCGCACGCGCAGCGTCGCCTTGCACCCGGTGAACCGACCCAGTCCCTCCGAGAATAACTCCTTATACCTATCGAGTAACGATGACAAACTATTATTATTACTGTCTTTAATACAATTGTTATTCGAAACCTGATATTTATGAAACGGTGGAATGGAGATATTTAATTCGCTAAGCCAATATCGCCCTAATAGGGACGTCGTCCCTCCTTTTATTACAAATAATTCTAATCTTTTACAAACATTATTATATTTAACTTGCGGTTTGATAGTACCTAACGGTTTAATCTTACTGCCATCGTAGAACTTGAGTATGGTTTTACATGGTTCTATAGGATTAATCTTGAAATATTTATGGTATGTAATTTCACTTATACACGATATGGCTGATCCCGTATCGACTTCCATCTCTATATTGTGTCCATCAATAAGTAAAGACAGGCTCACCGGTTTATATCCGTTCAAGTTCAGCTGGAATAATTCCTCTTCTGCTTGCGTCAGCCGCTCATCCGCGGCGTCCTCACCGGCAGAGTCCTCGGTGAATTCCGTTACGTGATGCATCCCTCGCTTGAAATCGCCCTGGCTACCCCGCTCCGGGCACACCCGCCGCAAATGCCCGCGACGCCGACATCTACTGCAGATGAATTCCTTGTAACGGCAATTTTCGTGGCGATGGTCTTGTCCGCCACATGCGCCGCACGCCGCATCCGACGGGCCTCCGCGTGCCGCCGGCCCCGGTGGTTGCGCGCGCCACCCCGCTCCGCGCCACGTGTCCGACGGGCCCCCGTGCGCCGGCGCTGCCGGTGGCGGTGCGCGCCACCCCGCTTTCCCGCCGCGCCCACGCGAGAATGACCTCATCGCGTGCACCTCGGCCGCCGTTGACATCCCTGCCGCCTTATTCCCAAATTCCACCACGGCTGCGTCTCTCTCCGCCGCTTCTAATGCCGATGCCAATTTTACCGCTCCTTGGTATTTTAAATCGTCCTCCGCGAACAGGCGTTGTCGAATAATGTCACTGCGTAATCCACATACGAACTGATCTCGTAAATTGTCCTCTAGGCTGGCCGAAAAATCGCAAAATCTTGATAACTTCTTCAGTTCTGATACGTACTGCGCAACGGATTCTTCATCTTTTTGCCTCCTTTGTCTAAAGCGATATCTTTCCGCCATGACAGATGGTTTCGGTTGTAAGTGTTCACGCAATAATTTCACTATTTCTTCATATGTTTTCTGAGCCGGTTTTTCTGGGCTGGTTAGATTACTCAGGAGCTCATAGGTTTCGTCCCCCATGACCGCAATTAACGTTGGCCGCCACATGGTTTTGTCGACCTTGTTGACCTCTAAATACATCTCTAACCGCTCCACGTACAAAGTCCAATTACCACCGTCGACTTTAAATTCGCCGATTTTGCCGATTGACGCCATTCCGACAGAACAAAATCTTGCAACTACACCGATAATAATTGTTAATATTTAAAATCCTCGTTCGCCACTGAAGTATACGAGAGAAAGGAAACACGTCTATTGTGTGCACGGTTTATTTTAGACTGGCGTTACATTTCGGGTCTTACACTTTTTAACTGACAACTAGTTATCTTAAACTACCTACATACACTACAGCTTGGGGTCATTGGACAAAATTCTACGTGCTCACAGACCAGACTATAGTAGAGGACTTGTGTTGCTTTCATTGAACTTTGCGTCTGTCTTCAGGTCCAAACATTAGCATCTATGTTGATCACCGAGTGGATCTGGCTGGTCGGCTTCGTCATCCTGGCCGTCTTCAACTGGCTCAACCGGCTCATCGGCATCCACGCCACGTTCTACATCTTCGCCTTTAACGCCCTCTTCAATGCTACCTTCAGTTACTTCTTGGTGCCTGAGACGAAGGGCCTGTCTAATAAAGAAATACAAGTGGCCCTTCTTAAAGGGCGAAGAAAATAGTTTTGAGGACAATGTCTTGAATAAAATTATGTGATAAGCAAAATAAATTATTTTTAAAAGTGGTGTTTACTCAACCAAACAAAAGACGTCCACTGCTGGACAAGTGCCTCCCTAAAGATTTTCACGATGACCGGTTCTGCGCTACCCATATGTAGGAGTTTCAAGTGACTATCACGAGATCGTCATTGAAATTAAGTTTATAAACTATTCATTTTTATAATAAAGTACAATTTACGAAATAGTAGAATAAACAATTTGTTTGCGCCATAATTTAAAGAGTATTTATTTTGACTCGTTTTGGTCTGTTATCTGCGTGCAAAATGCATTTCCTACTCCCATCCTTGTCCCGCACGTATTGCTAGAAGAGTACGAAGATACTTGGCGTCACCGGCGGCTTCTGCATCATCCGCGAGAGGTCGCTGCTATTAGAATTTGAATTCCGTCGCACGCACCGCCGAGAAGTGATGACTGCGTGACCGCTCCTGTGATTTAATTATTTTGTACACTAATTGAACTTTATTATACCCTAACCCTGTGTGCCTAGTGATCGTCTAGCTTGCTGAAAGGTACTACGTGAAGAGTGTTTTGCGTTCTGGAAGAGGAATTGTCCAGGCCGCCAACGTGCTTGAGCGCGTGGTACCTCGAGGCGTCTGAAAAGAGCCCTTGTGATTCCATCTGCAACAACTAGTAACTCAAGGTACGTGCAATCCTGTGCTTCTTCCACCGGGCTGTTATTGTCAATTCTCCCGCCCAGCCCGGCATTTTCCAGCATTTTTACGAGGTGTACCGACCGCCATTTTTGCCATTTGACCCCGCTTTATTGATACAGTCCACTTGTTCTTTTTGCTCCCCTTTTATCCAGTAGGCCTAAGATGCGCGCCGTGATAACTTTTATCGACGTCAAAATGTATCGTATCGTATGTAATCGCGGCGCGCATCTTAGGCCTACAGCTATGAATAACGTATGATTTCGGTCAACCATGATTGTATTACAATGATCATCACAAAGACAAATAGGTACATAAAAAGATAATAAGTAGCACCTAAAATCATAGAGAAGGCAATCCAGTTTGCGGGAGCTAGAAATGCAGAACGGATCGGTTTTTTGCCGGACACTGCCAACGGAATAGCCATATTAATACACATTCATATGAAATGTAATGAAATAGTTTATTCAGTACAAAGACAAAGGCCCTTTCCAGGGCTTATACACGTCCCAAATATAGCTTGTCCTACCACTGATTTGGGACAACATTAATATGGGCTGGTGCTGAGAGGAAGTGGCGAAAAAACTCAGTCACCATAGATAATAATATACTAGTTTATGTACCTATGTAGTACATAAATGGACACTTATTTTATACTACGCATGGAAAAAGGTCGTAGGCGTCAATGAACAAAAAATCACATTAAAGAAATGTAAATTTATAGAAGGTATGGTGTGTGGTCTGACGACTTACAGAATTGGCTATGTTACGATACCTATTTACTATACAAAGGCTCTATGAAACAGGCGTGAATTTTTCTTTATGTGGATTTTCCAAAGCTTTGAAGCACGTGTCTACAGCACGCTTTAGTAAGCATCACTAATTCCAAAGAACGTCAGTGCTCGAAAAACGTGAATTCCTTCTATTTTGTTTTGTATGAAGCATACAACAATACTCGCGCAATTTGGCTAAGTTTATAATTGATTCGATAAAATAGAACCTCCACCTTTTTTGAAGTCGGATAAAATGACTGAAACGAAGACTGAATTCAGTAACTTTGAGATGGGTTTACGCACGTCACTACTACTGGAATGTGTTTTTTAAAATAACCCAATTTAAAAAGTCTATTTTATGTAATAAAAGAAATTGAAAAAGAACAAACAACAATTTTGTTTTTGCTACAATTTGTTTTTATGGATTGTATCCAGTTTTGCGAGCCAAACAAAAAAAAACATTTTCTTTAGCAATTTTGTTTTTTTACGGAATGGAATNCTGATTCTTCATCTTTTTGCCTCCTTTGTCTAAAGCGATATCTTTCCGCCATGACAGATGGTTTCGGTTGTAAATCAGAATTGAGTTCTCTCGACGTCGGACGCGTGTCGAGTTGTTATGCGAATATTATTATCTAGTTCACAACAGTTCGTGCTCTTTGTAGTAGTGCATTTCGGGTGTGATTGGCATAAACCTTAACTGCGAGCAAGTTGTGAGAGGAACGTTCCTCCCGTCTCTTCTAAGCCTCACTCGGAACTGTTCGCCACTGTTTCGTGCTACATCGGCCTACCGCAAAAAAGGACAGGTGTATGTGCTTAGCCCCATCTCACTTACGGCACCTCTTCGCTACTCACTGTTACATCGTACCCACATCACAAAACGTAATAATAAGCGTACAAAGAAGCCCTACAAGAACCAGCTCACAGCCAGATCTGTCAACGCATCGCGATGATGACCCCATCATTGCGGCCGCTAGAAAGAGAAAGGGCCCTANTAAGTATAGAATAGATGAGTTACAATAAGTAGACTCACGGCTTGACGTTTCGTGGTGACAAGCAGAAAAATATGAACTGACTTTGTCCAGCAGTGGACGTCTTTCGGCTGAAACGACAACGACGACGATCTGTGATAGTAAAAAAAGAATTATATGAAAAAGATTTTTTCATATAATTCTTATTTTTCTTGGACCACAACCACCGTATCACTTTAGCGGCACGAAGTAGAAATTAATTATAAGAGGCTGGCAAACTTGCCGTGCCGCTTATTGGGCTTTAGGCAAAAATATGGGACAGCAATGTGCAAGCGAGATTCGACCTAGCCTGGAGGGTGGTGCGATGTAACGTGTGGCAGTTTTGTGTAACTATTTTAGGGAACTTCTGGCTGAGAGTACGTGGGACAATTTATGCTGAAATTGAGGGATTGAAAGGTAAAAATATTAAGAGATAATTACATTATATTAAACCTGAGTATTAAAATAAATAAATAAATCAATCATCATAGCATCCTGAAGATTTGGTTGGGGAAACTTTATTTTAAGAAAAGTTTAAAGAATTTTACTGGTATTTTGTGTTGGCACATCCTACTAATATTATACTTACATGCGAAAGTTTGGATGTCTGGATATTTGTTACTTTTTCACGCAAAAACTATTAAGCAGATTTTGTTGAAACTTTACAGTATTATTGTTTTTAACCGAGAATAACATATAGGCTATAATTTATGACGATCTGTTACAAAATAAATTTCACGCGGGTGAAGCCGCGGGCAAAAGCTAGTTCTTCATAGTTCATGAAAGGCTAGGCTGATTTAAAAAATCTCAAAAAAATACAGTTGCAAAAAAAGACATCAAAGGGTTAAAAATCTATCAACGTTACCTATTTTGCCACCGTGCTTGTATAAGGTCAACTTTGCTATGAAAGTTGACCTTTTACAGGCATATTGACAAGTCACGTTGCCTTTTGTGCACGTCAAAAACAATACTTTGTACACACGATACAATCTATTTTTGCTATCAAACAAAAATAGTTTTCTTCTGAATGGGACGCGTAATCGCATGTTTCAGATTGAAGTATTTATATCTTTATGCTCATGACACTTTATTTACACACAAGTGACAAAGACTTCTGGAACAGATTTATTTACATACAGATGTAAAGAACATTCCTGGAAAAAAAGATTATGTGTTCCAATGAAATACGTGACGGAATCACAAATATTTGTACGGAAATAAAATTGATAACAATGTGTTTTATTTTTACCAACACATAAAAAATATACCTCAGGCGGCAGTGGAACCTTCGACCTTTCGCTTCCCGGGTGACTGCTATGACCATTGAACTTTGGGAACAATGAGGGTTTTCGCGATTGAAAAATCCGCCAGATGGCGGGACGCGGACGTGGGGTCCGACCGCTTCGTGGATTTTGACATAAATATCTGTACATGTCATGTCAAAAATAACCAATCACGCAGCATCTGGACCCCGCGTCCACGTATCGCTATCTGGCGGATCCTTCAATTGCGAAAACCCTCATTGAATACGATATAGGTATTATTACAAAATACAAACGTGACATTAAATTTCATTACCTAGACTACTATAGTTCATTCGTTTCAGCCAAATTACTGCTGCTTGATAAAGGCATCCCCCAAGAATTTCCATCGACCGATCCTGCACTGCCTGCATCCAGGCACTTCCCGCGACCTTCATCAGGTCGTCAGTCCACCTAGTGAGGGGCATACTATCGTATTATAAAATATAGATTTATTAAAGCAACCAAAGACACTTCCATTTCAATATTACTTGTCTTTTTTTGTTTGCAAGATATTCTTAGTTGCTGGCGCGGATTTTAACATTTTATGGTTCGCGCGTAAAGCTGAACAAATAAAGCCGAATAACAAGTTAGAGATAGTGAAAAAGTTCAATCTTTTTTGAGCAGATTCTAATAGACTTTAAATGGATCACTTTTATTGACACAAAAGTGCTCTATTGACTATTTCTATCTTCCTAGATAGCATCAATCCAATTTTGATTAGTTCTAAACTCTAAATCCACAAGAATAAAGTTGCTTCCGCATTTTTATTATATCCCAAGATATTCGGCGGCTTCACAACTTTTCTTGGCTCAGCTTCTTACCGGGTGACTTCCCGGTTTTTCTTAAATAAACGTCAGTCTTAAGTTTCCGGTATGCAAATAATACTGTACATAAATTATTCTGGCTTCACCTTAGCACGGCTTTGGGTGAATTTTTGGTGAATTACGAGAGAATAAATCTTCAGGTTTGTTCTACAAAAAATGGGGGAAAGAATTCCGGGTATAATGGTCTATGTGTGTTTTAATGGTCCCGCCCTTGGGGTTCTGTGGGAATGAAAAAGCTACTGAATTAATTATGGATACAGAGGTTAAGGTTGTTCCGAAGAGGAATGTTCTTCAGATGCTGACGTTGTAATAAATAGTTTGTAGTAGAGACGACCGCTAGAATAGCGATAATTTTTGTTGCAAAATGAAACCTATTATAACTACTTAAGTACCTTCTATTTGTACATCGAGATCTTACTCAGTGTCATTATATTGACTTACTTGAGTTAAGTAAGGTCCTATGTCCCCTAGATGGGGCAGAGGGCGTCCACAACAGTCCTCCATCGCGTTCGGTCTTAAGCTTCGCGTTTGATCTCGCTCCAGGTCTTGCCGATTTTGCGCCGCCAAGTTTGCTTGGGGCGACCACGTTTGCGTTTTCCTTGGGGGTTCCAATCCAGAGCTTGCTTAAGGATGTGATCGGGATCCCTTCGGAGAGTGCTATTTATATTGGCCTTACTCTATTTCTGGGTGGAACTGTAGGGACAAAAAAAACGTGACACACTACATAAACTATCATAGTATCTTTTATTTGGTTTTAATCACTATCAGAAAATTTACGATTTGTAAAAACTAAAATATGTTCAAACCAGTCATGGTTTAAAAAAATTTAACGTAAAACTCTCAAAACTACCTGAAGTTCTTTTTGTAAAATCCATCCTCGTCATAACACCGAACACTACCAAAAAATACAGCTCAAACTCCAATCGCTAATAAACTTATGACACGTGAAACAATATATCGCTCATGTGTAACACGACGCCCTCGGACGGCGAGCTTATAAAAACGTGTCACAGCCAATACGTCGCGCGAATTGCGTCAATAAAAATGCGAGCTGACGTAAATCCGTGCTGTATCCAGCGATCAGTCCGTCAGATACATAATCCGGGGAGAGTGACGGGACACACGGCCGGGTGGGATGGCGAGCTGTTTGGGCTTGTGACTGATACACGTACGGTAGTTGATTCTTTGTAATGTATAGTACGAACTGTGTCAAAAATCTGTTTTAGTGTAATAGAATGGAAACATAAAAGTAAAATAAAGAAACGTTTTAATTTACTTTTCTTTTTCCAATAACATGTCGATAATATGAACAGATCCAAAATTACAAATTACAAACTCTACTAAACCTAGTCCACTACACTACACCAGATGCGACAGCGCACATTAGAGGACAAAACGCGGCCACAGACGCGGCCACAAAACGCATGCGTGCGTCATTTCATACATTAGCTGTCATTGTGACTCTGCGACATGTCGCGGCGACAAGCATGTCGTTTTATCGCCCAATGTGCGCTGTCGCCTAGTGGCAACAATTTTTATTTAGTGACAACAATTTATACAATATTATTAAGCTAAAAAAGGCCTTTTGAGGATTAGCTCCGATAAGTAAGTCCAATCAGATTCAATAGAACAATGGTTTTCTATTTAGGCTGAAATCCCCAGGCATTGTGGTGAGGCTTCATTAAGGCAAGGTTACGTCATCCTACACGCCTTAGGCTTAAGAGACCTATTTCTAATATAAAACGACGACCGGATCAATCTTCATTGATATTGATTTAGTATATACTGCTTCTTTCTAAGGTTAGTGAGTCTTTCAGTGACTTTGGCTTGGTCCACGGGCCAAGTCGCTGCGCTGATTTGAATTTTTAAATTGTTTATCTTCCAGTGACTGGGCCCACCTTAACGTTTAGTTAATAAATCAAACACCAAATTAACAAAAATATACTCTAGTATTTTAAAGGTGGGCCCCAGTCACTGGAGGAAAAACTATTTAAAATTTCAAACCAGCGACTTGGCCCGTGGTCTAAGCTAAAAGTGGGCCAAGACACTGGAAGACTCCGGTTAATAAACGAGTATATTGTACGTAGTTCGTATCGTTATCAACAAGGCCTTTGAACCACTGCTGGACGTAAGCCGCCCTAGGAGCACCCACAGTACAATTTCGCTGATTTCGTTTGGTACTATTAACTCTTTTTAGGGTTTCGTAGTCCTGACAAGGAACCCTTATAGTTTCGACTGTCTGTTTGTCTGTCCGAGGATTTTATGTAAGACAAAGCAGATATTTGACCGCAATAGCACCTGGTGTTAAGTGAGGTGTAGTCTAGGACGGTACATATCTGCCCTGTAAGTGCCTATTCACTCTCGCCTTGGATTATAGTGTTCAGGAAAGACGCCTATATGAGCTAAAGACACGTTTATGTGAAATAGTTTTTGAGTTATGAGAGAGTCAAAAGTGGCTCCATATGGTTCGTGTAATATTACACACGGTGCTCTCGCCAGTTCTGTTATTTGAACTTGGCTGGACACGCTACCGGGTGTCTAAATCACGTCACGAGATTTCAAGCATAGACCTTTCTCTTTACATTGCTAGTAGACTAAGAGCTAGTGAACGCCAGACCTACGTCATTTTATAAAAGCTGAAAGTTTGTCAGCGTATGCTCCTAATATAGGATATAATGTTGGTGAATTATGAAGTTTGGGTCATCGTGGCTTTGGGAGCTACCCTAAAAAACTGTCCGGTAAGGAGTTAGAACTATTAAAACTGTCTGGCTGTTGGGGAAAATACTTCTAATTATTGCCCAAATATTATACATACTGGGTGACTTTGTTATCAGTATCAATTTTTTTTAATAAGCTCGTTAGAACAATTTGACAATACAACTTTATCGTAATTATTTTTAATTGTGGTATTTTTCGCAAAAAAAATATTGAAAGTCTAATTCGCGGGTGCCCATAATAATATCTTAAGTTTTAAAGGTTATTGCTTATTTTCGCTCACCATTATGTCTATTAAGCTTTGCAGTTAACTGTGTGTACATTTTTTTCCATGAACGAAGCAAATTTTCCACGTGAGTCAATTTGGAAACCGCGCGCAGCGGATGAAAATAATTAAATAGGTATGGAGAAAAAAGTTTTGTTTTCTTTACGTAAATCAATTAAGTTACTGATACTGAGTCGATCCTGAAAATTTGGATACTGATACAAAAATCACCCTGTATAATATTTGCTCAAATATTATACATAGCATACGCTGACAAACTTTCAGCTTTTATAAAATGACGTAGGTCTGACGTTCACTAGCTCTTACTCTATAGAGTAGTAGTAGTAGAGAAGTAGAGAGTTTCGCGCTCTAGATCCAGATGCAAAATAAGGTAATAACTAATTTACTCTCAGTTTATGCATATTTCGCTAAGACATGCTCTATCCTCCTAGAATTTGAAACTCCACCATACGAGATACGGCTCTGTAAATTTGAATATGTAAAATACTGTCTCCGTAATGAAAATAGATTATCAACGGCTCGCAGAGAGGCTCGGAGCCCTCTGGCACTCGCACGTTAACTTTTACGTTGCCTATTAAAGGAATAATTGTCAGCCTAATGAGTTCGTATGCTGGTCGCATAGACTATTTCGCAGAAGGGACACTTCGTTGAAATATGTTTGTGGCATATTTAATCAATGAGCAAAAGTTATGGGCAGAATATTGAGGTTACATTCGCTTTCTTGTGGCGCAACGCATAATTATGTGAGAACCTGGCATTTCCCAAAACCATTTAAAACAATCAAACATTTTAAATTGCAAAAAATTCACGTTCATTTAATTCAAGTTTGTGATTATTATCTTGTAAGATAAGTCTGTGATTGTTTGTTTACTAACTTTTAATAAGTTTTTAATGTTGTTTAATAATAGTTGACATCCAGTATTCAAATAATGCGTTCACCTTTTAATTCAACTCTTTCTTCTGTACGAGTGCTACGAGTAAATAGCTGTAGACACCGTGTTTATGAATATCAAAGTATTGAAACATCTGTACCTGTCTAATCTTTCTGGAGAAAGTCCGCGTGGGTAAAAAGAGCGGGAAGGGGGTAAGTTATAGCCGTAATATGTCTTGATGGTTGCTTTCCATATTTCGGGGAAGTGGCTGAATGTATGACACTATTACATTACGTACGTTTTTAGGCATTATCTTTTGTGGTGCACTTCACTTTTACGACAAAGGACTCGTTTAAATCTGCTTGAATGGCGTATAAATATTTTTTGCTATTTTTATAAATTTTTGTGTCACAGAACATAATGTGACTCATGAAAATATTGAAAAGTAAATCATTATCTGCATAAAACAGGGTTACAAAGGTGTTTGGAGTACCTACCTTATATGAATTTATGTCATCATCATCATCATTTCAGTCACAGGACGTCTATTGCTGAACATAGGCCTCTTGCAGGCCTAGGCCAGCTTGTATTTAGCTCTTTCCTGCTACCTCTAAGTAAATAGCATTAAATTATTTATTGTCATCGAATTGTTACATTTTGAACGCCGAATATTGCCTGTAATTATATTTAGATCGTCATCATTCGTTAATGCAATACTCATCAAAATTGACTTTTAGGGTCTTTCTCGTTGAAGAATTCTCGTCATCCTTCGTTGAAGTCAGTTTTTAAAACAGTGACCTTGAGGTGAAATAGCAATTCATCTCTTTCATAAACTAAAACGATATGTATACGAAATGCTTTAAATTGTATCAGACGTCATTTATCATTCCGAATACATAAAACCTAAAAGTCTTAAGTAGGCACAATACGAAAAGAGTTTCTGCTCGCGAAAACTTAGATTTTGTTTCGGCTAGAAGTTGTTTTTGCCATAGTATAATTTATCTTCCACACAGGCCACGCTTTGTTGGCTCCAAATGTTGAATTCTTTTTGGTCGTCATGAAAAACATTTAAGTGATTTGTCTTGTTTTAAGACGGCATTTTCACGCGGGTTTGCTTGGGGTGCCTTAGTGTATTTCAGTCTTAAACTTAGCACTTTAACTTGCATGATGACCAGTGATTGGATAATCGGATCCTATTTACTTAAAGTTCGTTTTTGGCTAGGACATTATGGAAGCAGCTTCTTAAAACATATTTTTCTTAATTATAAATCCCAGGATTCTAGACTATTCGGGAATGCAAAACTAGTCGGTAATAACATGGTTAGGAAACTACGTCTTTGGCAATGTCGTGTTTATTTAAATTCCCGGATTTTTCGATACAAAAATGGATTAATTCATAATTAACCAACACCTCAACTTTAGGTGCATAACAAAATTAAATATGCATGTGCATGACTACTTGCTTAGGAATTTTTATTTGATGGTTAAGTTTATAACGTTTTTAATGTATTTGACCAAGGAATAGAACTAGATAGAACCTGATGGCGTTTGATTTCCTTAACGCATACTAATATTGTGGGCGATTTTGTACACGAACAACTGATATTTCAAAAATATTTATCCTGACGGTGTTATTAACCTATAATATAGGTACTTGTAGTTTAATATTTCATACTACTACTACACACTACTTCTCAGCACTTGCCAAATGTTGGTCTAGAAGCGCTGGTAGGGTAAAAAAGATTATGAGACATGTAGAGGCTCCTTAAGAGCATATGACGATTTGTAAGAACTATTTATTAGTCTAAACAAATAAAGAAATTTTGACTTTGACTTATATCAAAGCTATATTTCCAAGTAATTTTCTTAGTTATTTATTTATTTAGTCAAGCCTTTTAAAAATATCAAACATAAAAGCACAAAAAAGTAAAATTCTGAATAAACCTTTCAATTTTTTTTGTTAGTTTATGAACAATAGTAATATAAATAGTTCAAACGTTGAACAAACGGACCGCAGTGCGAACAATTCTTTTATGTATCAAAAGCGGCAAAGCAAATAACATGAGTTTTTAGTCATTTTTCAAACCACCTGCTGACAGAGCGATTCATCATGTTTTGTACCGGTTCAGTTTTTACAAATTCAACAATTTGCGACTGAAAACATGTCGTTTAAGGTCTTTTTGGTGAATGTATTGTAGACGTTGGTGTTCGTTTCAACCAAAAGATGTCCATTGTCAAACAAAGGCCTCCCCCAAGAATTTTCAGGTCCGGCAACTTACGGTGGCTTTCACCAGATCGTCGGTCCACTGATTTGGAGGCCTGCATCGTCATAGAGAACGGTGACAATTAAAGTTGTTCTGCGTTCGTTCGTTCGTTTCAGCCAAATGACGTCCACTGCTGGACAAAGGCCTCCTCCAAGGTTTTCCACAATATTTGAAAATTACACAAAACGATGATGATACCAACGGAACTGATTTTGATAAGAATTAGGTCACGCTAGTTCATGAATCCTTGACACCACTGAAAATCAGAACCTCTTGCTTTCAAATATTTGCTCTACCAAATATGGACGTTAAAAAATTCCAATTACCTGCCTCATTTAACTTCGATAGCGCATAAATATTTAAATTCCGGTGAGTCAACTCATGTGTAGGTACTGCTTACCATGAGTTTACGTTAGGAGTGCTCGCTAGCGGGTATGTAAAAAAATGAAGATTTTATTTCTTGAAAGTAGTTTCTGTATACCATATTGTGCAAACTTTTCAGCCTCTTAAATATCGAAAAAGCCATGAATTAATTAGTCCAGCCTTCTATTTTATCTTCGAACTATCGACGAAGGTTCAAACCGAAATCAAGCTCGTCTCTGATGGGTGTCGTTCCCCATAGGAAATGACGTCATATTTCACACGCCCGCCGGATTAATTAGAACTAGGCAGGGAGGATGGCAAACTGTTATGGGGGCTTACGCAAAAATTTATTTGACAACTATTGAGCGGTGTAGGGTAGGAGAAATAGCGTTTAAATCTCGAGGAGTGCCTATGTTATTTATTTAGTTTTGCTTACACTATTTATACCCATTCGTTAGACATTTAAAAGTGCTTGAAGATTATGTTTACTCAAGTTATTTCTCTATTAAATAGGAATTTCTTATTTTTGTAATCACTTTTGACTATAACGTGAAATTGCATGAATATTCAAACAAATAGTGACAGTCNGACCCCATCATTGCGGCCGCTAGAAAGAGAAAGGGCCCGGAATGTCATTGCAACCATTTAGGGATGATGGAAGATTTCTACAATAAAATTATGACCTCATTTAATCTAGCTCTCGAGTCTCAAAATAAGAACATCAAATGTGCCCTTGATGGTATAAGTGAGAATCTTAGTGATTTCAAGAAACAGATGAACGATATCAACTCGTCAATAAAAAAAATCTCTGATGAGCACTCTGTCTTGAAAAATGATATTATTGTCCTGAAATCTGTGTCAGACTCGAACACCCAGCGTGTAAGTATGATGGCGAATGAAATTGCAGACCTACAATCCACGGCAAGTCAGATATCCGACCAACTACGATTAAGGGAGCAACAGGGTAGGATAAACAATTTGGAAATCACTGGCATCCCGGTCACGAGGGGTGAAAATTTGAATAACATCATACACACTATTGCTAAGAAAGTGGGCTTCGCTTTGTTACCTACAGACATCGATTATATCCACCGTGTTCGGCGTTTTAATTCGACGGGCACGGACAACTCGGCAAAAGTTGACAGTAAGCCCTCCCATAACTCATCCACCATCCCCAACATCATCGTCAGATTCACACAAAGACAACGTAAAAACGAATTACTTGCAGCGGTGCGAGCGCGACGAGGTATGACAACGGTTGACGTGGGCCTGGACGGTCCATCTAGCACCATCTACGTCAGTGACCACCTTGCACCACATAATAAATTACTATACAAGCAAACTCGTATACTGGCTAAACAAAATGACTATAAATATGTTTGGCTATCGGACTGTAAGATATTTGTGCGTAAAAATGATGCGTCTAGAGTACAACTAGTGTCTTGTGAAGCTGACCTAAATAAACTTAAAAAGTGACTATATGCTCTGTACTGTATAAAAATCCTGGATTATTTTACATATGTGTGTTGTAGCTACCTTCAATGTTTACCTCCATTTGAAACAAATACCTTTACTCACCATGTAATAAAATTGTTTGTGTGTTCATTGTATTATTATTGGCTTGGAACTACCTGTCAAATTGTTAGTGGAACTAGTTACACATTTACCTACATTATTTATAGTGTTCTATGACAATAACTTTAGCATTTATTATCAGAACGTGAGGGGTTTACGCACTAAATCGCACGAATTCTTGAGGAATGTACTATGTAATAATTATGATGTGGTTTGTATCACTGAGTCTTGGCTGAACACTGACTTCCACGACAGAGAATATTTTGATGAACGGTATGAGGTATACCGCTGTGATCGTAACGTAATGGTGAGTGGGCATGAGCGAGGCGGCGGCGTACTGATCGCGGTGCGACGTGACTTACGTCCGTCGCACCGCCATGACATGCGCGCGCCGCCGCCCGCTGAGGAGGTCTGGCTATCACTGCCGCTGCGGATGCGCGCGAGACGCGCCGAGCCAGCTCTCGCCCCGTCTTGCTCGATCCCCGCTACGCGCTACTTGCATATAATAGCTACGTACATAGCCCATGGCAATAATCATGAGTCACATCTCACATCATTTTTTGACAGAGTTAGCGACTTCATAATATCAAACCCTAACGATACATTTTTGGTGCTCGGTGATTTTAACGTCTCACATGCTCACTGGTACTTCGATAGCATAAATAATTGCATGAATATTCAAACAAATAGTGACAGGCTTGCCTGTCACACTGCGGACTTTATGAATGTTTCCTTGTTGTTACAATACAACAATCAGCTCAATATAAATAGTCGATTGCTAGATCTAACCTTTAGTAACGAACCTTGCAGTGTCACGCCACCGGAATGCCCCTTAGTACCCGAGGACCCGCATCATAAATCCTTAGAAATCGATTTAAATATAAAATCTCCCCTTTCACTGCTCCCCGCTAATATTCGTAAAAAAATATTCTTTAAAGCAGATTTTGACTCAATAAAGTTAGGACTTAATGAAATTAACTGGGAAGAAGTATTTAATACGATGTCGGATGTAGAATCGATGACAAATTATTTTTATGGCGTTTTGACTGAGTTAATTGATAAACATGTGCCCACTCAAAATATAAGGAATAAAAATAAACACCCACCTTGGTTTACCTCATGTCTCATCAAATTAGAAAAAGAAAAACACAAATTTCATTCAAAATGGAAACGATATGGGAATTCAAGGGATTACCAGACTTTTTCTATCTTAAGAAGGAGATTCAAAAGGATGGAGACCGATTGTTACAAAAAGTTTATTGAAATCTCTGAAGACAAAATTACAGTCGAGCCGAAGTTCTTTTGGTCTTATGTCAAATCGAAAAACGCCATAAGCTCCACACCAGATACCATGACTTATAATGAGACAATTATTTCTAGCGGTAGTGAAATATGTGAAGCTTTTAATAGTTATTTTCACTCAGTTTTCATACCACCTTGCACCCAAGGTTGTGATACATCTTTTTCTGACTCACATGATTCGATTGTTGATATTAATTCTATAAATATTTATTATGAAAATGTCCTTGAAGAGTTGAAACATGTAAACACCAGCAAGGGGGCAGGTTTTGACGGTGTCCATCCTATTCTAATATCTGTATGTGCCAAAGAGCTTGTGACTCCTATTACAATAATTTTTCGCTCCTCCATTCAGACAGGGACATTTCCTAGTATATGGAAAAAGTCCATAGTAACTCCGATTCCAAAAAACAGCCGAAAAGATCAAATAAAAGAATACAGACCGATTTCTAAACTTTGTATTTTAGGTAAAATTTTAGAGAAGATAGTGACTGCCCAGATGTCGCACGCTTTTCGGAATTACATCACTGAAGAGCAGCATGGATTCTTTAGGCACCGTAGCGTCGAAAGTAATATGATCACCTTTACTGACTTTTTATTGCAGGCCATGGATAATAACTTGCAGGTGGATGTAGTGTACACCGACTTTTCCAAGGCCTTTGATAAAATAAGTCACTCCTTGCTCATAGAAAAACTTGTGAGAGCCGGTGTGCATGGCAGCCTCCTCAGATGGATACAATCATACATCAGTAACAGGAGTCAGGCGGTCTTTGTGAAGGGTTTCTCATCACAATTTCTGCCGGTTCCTTCTGGTGTGCCCCAGGGTTCCCATATTGGTCCATTATTGTTCTCACTATACAGGGTGTTTCTTGTAAGTCGGTAAGTCGGAGATTCCGTTACATGTTTTTGACTTTCTTAGGACTAAGTAATGTTTGCAATCCCTTAAGTTTACGTTAAGTAGAACACATTTAGAGACAATAACTGAACAGAACATTGTTTTATCCACAACGAGGAAGCTCTTGCCCTTCATCTGGTATACAATAGGGATTATGAAAATATTGATGAACTGCGGACAAAGCTGACTGAAGCACAAAAACAAATTAAAATGAAGAAGGAGGTTTTACGAAGTTTTTTTTTGCGTTGTTGTCGAATGTGCATTCAGGTCAACGGCGGACATAATGAACATTTACTGTAAATAAAATCATTACACCCATTTTTGCTCTCTCTCTCTCTTTATCTCTCTCTCTCACACANGAATAAAATTATTTATGACTACAATATAAATGGAAAAACCCTGCAAAGTGTTACTACTATTAGGGATTTGGGTATTATCATGGACTCCATGCTCTCATTCAATCATCATATCGATCATGTGTTGGCGTCGGCGTATCGTAGTCTGGGTTATATATTACGTATAAGTAAACCATTTTCTAAATCAAAGACTCTTAAGATTCTATACTTTTCATTTGTTCGATCATTCTTAGATTTCTGTAGCACAGTGTGGAACCCGTACTATGAAGTTCACATAAAAAGAATAGAAAGGGTCCAAAAAAAATTTGTGAAATCTCTTAATTATCGCCAGCACACTTCATATGATTCATATACAGCTTCATTAAAAGCATACAATATATTATCTTTGCGAGACAGGCGGAAGATGTTTGACATTGTCTTGCTTTACAAAATAATTAACAACTACGTCGATTCTTCGTTGCTGCTTAGTAAACTACCCTTCGTATCGCGTGTTCGATTACCGGTGCGCTCCTCACGTTCCCTACCACTTTTTGTTCCTCCGCTTTATCGTAAAAAATACACAGGTAACTCATTTATTTTTCGTTCCACTAACACTTACAATAAGGAATACACCAATATAGATATACTTAATATATCCCTACACAAATTAAAATTTACTCTAGCGCAAAGTTTTGATAGCACATAAATACTTTTGTTTTGGTAACATATGTATATTTTGAACTTGTATTTAATACATAATTAAGGATTTATGTTTAATTGGTAAATGTGGGTACCTGCTTAAATTCACCCCATTTATATTAATGTTGTTTTATTCTTCTGTTCTCTTGTTTCTTTCTGTATTTTTATTTGTTTAGCAAACTGATACGCGTCTGTTGAACCATTTATTTTTAACAATAATGTACAATTACAGGCACTGTTTGGTCTATTGTAAAAACTTAATATTTATGTAAAACTTGTAACTATACATGACTGTTTGATGGCTTAAATAAATTAAAAAAAAAAAAAATTAAATTATGTGTCGATTGAAGCGCCGCGGGCGGAGGAGTTGCTTATCCGGTAAGTTGCGGAATCCGCGGTCTGAGACTTGTCAATTTGACGGATTGCTTCAGGCTTTGAGTGAGTTTGGCGATAGTTTCGAAGTGTGAGCTCTGATGTGAATAGTGGTTTTGATGAAATATTGTTTCAATGAGATCATTTTTTCATGGTAACGACTAAAGTAGGCTTATTGCATTTTTAAATAACGGGTTGTGCGCATAATTATGTGCATGTATTTATCAAATTAAACTAAAGT
The DNA here is from genome assembly GCF_004193835.3 of Ostrinia furnacalis. NCBI lineage: Eukaryota > Metazoa > Arthropoda > Insecta > Lepidoptera > Crambidae > Ostrinia > Ostrinia furnacalis. The sequence goes on along the minus strand of NW_021136942.1, from coordinate 50,009 downwards.
CACTAACATAGCCCGACGGATTAGCAAGCTGAAGTGACAATGGGCAGGGCACATGGTACGCAGAACTGACGGCCTATGGGGCAGCAAGGTTGTGTTGTGGAGGCCACGTATCGGAAAACGCAGTGTGGGACGTCCACCCACAAGGTGGACTGACGACCTGATAATGGTAACAGGAAGGCGCTGGATGCAGGCCGCTACCAATTGTGGTACCGAAAAGAAAAGTGAAAAGTATGAGTAGTCCTATCTACCACACGGTGGAACCACACGACTTGGTACCCTAAAAAAACATATTTATAAAAACTTGATAACAAGATCACTTATGGATGGTGGCCTCCAGCCGTTACAGCCTTGACGACAAAAAGAGTTTAAGTTACTGCGAATACAGGCGATAACAATAACTACAAATTTCTAAGCCCATAAACACTTTACCACCTAACTTTTTATCTCATCGTACTAACATGTCTAGAAAATTTTCTCCTCCAATTTTCTCTGGCGCTTAAAGGCCGATTCATACATATCAGTGAAGTCACAGTTCAGGCTCAGTACCGGCACAGTGCGAAATATTCTTTCATACAGTTTCTATGAACGCATCCCCACTTGTCAGTGTCAGTGACGACACAGTGCTCTCAGTGTCAGTGCCGACACCGGCAATCACGGACGTATTCGTTGACGACGATATTTTTTTTATAAATGCGAAAGTAACTCTGTCTGTCTGTCTGTCTCTCTTTCACGCCAAAACCACTGAACCGATTTTGATGAAATTTGGCATAGATATAGTTTGAGTCCCGGGAAAGGACATAGGATAGATTTTGTCCCGGGTTTTGAAACAGGAACGCGCATGACAAAGTTTTTCTGTGAAAGACAAAATGCCACGCGGGCGAAGCCGCGGGCGGAAAGCTAGTTAGAAATAAAGGAGAAAATAGGTAGGTTAATAGGAGTCAATAATCAAGATACAGGTAAAATATTGTTAATTAATTATTATTGTTTGTGAAAATATTATTTAGCATGTCATTCTTACTATGTAACTTAGCATGAACTCATAGTTACAGAACTACAGTTATTACATCAGTGCAGTATCATTCCCGGTAGATCAGCCCCCACGATTGGATTGCACGCTTAATTAATAGTCCAGTCAATGAATGCCTTAACGACGGTGTAGAGAGAAATCCGTGGAACACAATTTCTGACCTCGGGACTTTATTTAGCCTAGTTAGGTGGTGAACATAGCAAAAGTCCCCGCCCTTAGCCCTTGAGCCGGCGGGGAGAGGGGGGTTTAAAGGTACCACTTTTCGGTTTTTCGCTTAATCCTCGGAAACTATGCGTCCTAGTGACATGACTACTATGAACCAAAAAAAGCTTATTCAATTTGCTACAGGTGAGACCGTCAAGTTTTTCTATATCTTGTATAGTTTTTGCGGCATCTGCTCTAGAAGGTCTGTAAAATTGGAAATTTTATTGTTGTCTTACATGTTCCTTTCAGGAGAAAATCGACTAAATCAACATTGAGCAAACACTATAGACATGCGGGAGCATGTTAAGCCTAGTTCCATGGAGGGGACTGCACCGTGCGTATATTTAGACGAACCAATTAGAGCCACTTTTGACTCCTCATCATTCAAAAACTACTGTGCATTAACACTTCAAATTTGGCTCATGTATTGAGACTTGCAAGATGTACATCAGCTTCAAATTTCATAAATATACCTCAAACGGTTATTTAGGTATTGACGTTCAAAAATCGATATTTAGAGCACTACTATCTATCTATCACATGTGAAATGTTAAAATTTACTGGTTTTTTATTTGTTCCTTTGTATTTACATAACTACCTTTCTGGATGCCAAATTTGAACCTTCGAGGTCATCTGGAAGTGGTTAGAATTTGGTCTATAGGTCAGACATTTAGATTTTTGGACGTCAATATCTAAAGAACCGTTTGAGGCAGATTTATGAAATTTGAAACTAATGTATATCTAGTAAGTCTCAACACATGAGCCAAATTTGAAGTGTTAATGCACAGTAGTTTTTGAGTGATGACGACTCAAAAGTGGCTCAAAGTGATTCGTCTAAATATACGCACGGTGTAGTCCCCTCGCTGGAACTAGGCTTAACATGCTCCCGCATGTCTAGAATGATTGCTCAATGTTGATTTAGTCGATTTTCTCCTGATGGGAACATGTAAGACAAAAATAAAATTTCCAATATTACAGACCTTCTAGAGCAGATGCCGCGAAAACTATACAATTTATAGAAAAACTTGTCCATCTCATCTGTAGCAAATTGAATATGCTTTTTTTGGTTCAAAGTAGTCATGTCACTAGGACACATAGTTTCCGAGGATTAAGCGAAAAACCGAAAAGTGGCACTTTTAAACCCCCCTCTCCTCGCCGGCTCAAGGGCTAAGGGCGGGGACTTTTGCTATGTTCACCTCCTAACTAGTCTAAATAAAGTCCTGAAGTCAGAAATTGTGTTCTACAGTTTTCCATCTATAATGCTTTATTGACTGGACTATAACTGTAGACGGTAATTGATAATTAAGGCCGGTAACTAATTAGTTTGCTTAGTATGTAACAAGGATGTGCTCAAACGTTTGAACTCGGCTGACCGTTTGTTAATTAATATCAAGCTTTGATTTGCCTTCTTCTTACCTATCTGTCTGAAGTTTAATTGAATATGATGTGGAAATTACAGCAAAATGATGGACAGGAATGAAATTAAATTTCAGTTTTTTTTTATGCATAAACAAGGCAGGCAAATATTATATTTGGAAGAAACTAGAAAAAAATACAGAAACAAAACTTATGAACTAAATCATAGAGGAAACTTGTGTGTGTAAAAAGTCAAAACAAAAAGGTTGTTAAAATATCATGACGTCATGACAGGGTGTTTTCATATTTATGTCTGATTGTTTTCATATGTTTTCATATTATCATACTACGAATATTCGTAGTAGGTACCAAAGTAGCAGTAATTTATATCTATTGTACACAATAATAGTATTTTAATGTTCCGAGCAATACTAACAAGATGTATTTTTTATGCACAACAAGGCAGGTATTTGACCGCAATCGCACCTGGTGTTAAGTGAGATGCAGTCTAGGATGGTACATATCTGCCCTGTAAGTGTATATTCACTCTCGCCTTGAAAATTTCAGCTGAATTTCGTTTTAGGACCAAACTAAATACTACCCGTTCGCGCTAAGTTTGCCGGTTCGTGGAATGCGCGTCCCTTCCCCCAACCGCGATTAATCGCAATTAGTGATTAAATGTAATAAATGTGTCTTATTTTACGCAAATACACAATTTTTATCAATATTTATAAATTCTTAAATTCTCGCTTCCCTTCGAGTGACGTCATATTATCGCCAGCGGCAAACTTATCGCGAACGGATAGTAACTAAAAATTAGGACTGTAAGTTTCTACTAATAAAGTAGGTATCTAATGAAATAATATCCCTATTATAAATACCCGTGTATCAAGCAAATTCATTTACCCTTTCATAATAAGTAAATACATTTCTGCTGTATTAGAATATTCCGCGACTTTGAATGTAAATCCTATTTAAATGTAATATCAAGGAAAATTTCAAGTTTCCACTTATATTTCCACTCGTTACGTTTGATTTAAAATGTGATTTCCCAGCGGCACGCTCGTCTCTTTCAGTCTTTTGGCTAACATGAGTTAGGTCGCATACCTAGAAGTCGACGTGGTCTGTTGATTTAACATTTATAAAGTCCAAATTCAAGGCATAATCTGTTTAATAGACAATGGAGAAGTTTCGTGATATTGTAAACATTTATTTCACTGAACGGGATTAAAATATAGACCAAAACTAAAAAGACGGTGAAGTTTTTTTTAAATCCATCAAGAAATGGCTGAGAATTTAATTATTATAATTGCCTACGTATTTTCGCGTGGAACTCAAACATAGGGAGTGCTGTGACGTCACGCCACCTATTCAAGTTTCAACCACAATGCTTAACACCCCTGGTGTTGTCGAGAATGACACTTCATTTCAAAGCCTTCTTCTCCTTTTTGTATATGGCCAGGTCTGGGATATGTCAAAACAATTTTACATTGTAATATTTATGTGCTATATCTGTCTTTTTCCGTATACTTCCTTTGTTCTCCAAGTGATGTTTATCGTAATATTTCTTTCTTTCTTTATTTATTTATTCTTTCTTTCTTATGTTTTAAAAAGACACTTTTGAATCATAATAAATTGTAACCAATGTTTTAAAAAAAAATCAGTTACAAATATTTATTGAGACGAATTTGAATCAAGTCCGAGTGTAACAGTTGTTTTGTAATATAGACCCATCGTCTTTCGTTCGTTTGTTTCAGCCGAAAGACGTCCAATGCTGGACAAAGGCCTCCCCCAAGGATTTCTACAAAGACGGGTCCTGCGCCACTCGCATCCAGGCACATCCCGCGACCTTCACCAGATCGTCGGTCCACCTAGCCAGAGGGAGGTCTGCCCACGCTACGTCTTTCAGCCCGTGGTCGCCGCCCAAGAACTTTTCTGCCCCAGCGGCCATCAGCTCTACAAGCTATGTGCCCCGCCCACTGCCACTTAATTTTAGCGATTCTGCGGGCTATGTCAGTCACTCTGGTTCTCCTACGGATCTCCTCATTTCTGATTTTTAGGAAAACTCCAGATCCCATCGTATATCTTAGAATTTACTACTAGTTCTCTCCCAACTGTGATTTTCATCCCGCCCTACCAATTAAGTTTACTATAAACTTTGGTTTCTTATGGTATCAATACGAATCTTGTTTATATTAGTACTATTGTTTTGTTTTTATAATAAATCGAATAGGTAAATATTAAGTAAGATAAGAGAAGAATTCCATCTCTTTTATTTTTATTCGGTTTGGTAACTGTTTTTAAAATAAATAAATTTAATGATCAAACATTTTAGAGATTAAATTTCCTGGAAATGTTCATAAAAAAAGTTGATATTTTCACCGAAATATAATCCGTTGGTAAGTAATTAATTACTGTTTTTTCAAACCAATGGTTTTTATTTTAGTAACAAAATATAAAATAACTTACCAAATCATGGAGGTGTTGTTCGTAGCGCACCCATTAAGTATAGTACTCTACAGGTACGTACCTGTAAGAAAAAAAAATATTGGACACTGACTTTTTATTGCAATTATTTCCTTATAGCATTTAGTACAACTGGTGGACATAAAAGTAAACATTGGTGCTTCCTGCATGCTCAACCATATTTTCTACCTTGGCGTGGGTGGGTTTTTAAGGAATCTATACTATACTAGCTTTTGCCCGCGGCTTCACCCGCGTGAAATTTAGTTTGTCAAAGATCGTCATAAATTATAGCTTGTATGTTATTCTGGGTTATAAAGTATAATACTGCAAAGTTTCATCAAAATCCGTTCATTGGTTTTTGAGCCTATTCATTACAAACATACAAAAATAGGTACTACAAATCTTTCCTCTTTATAATATTAGTATAGATTACATCAAATGGGGCGGGAATAATTATTCAAAGTAATTTAACGCGAACGAAGTCGCGGGCACAGCTAGTAAACTTATATTTTTGGGTGGATAGAAATATCTCAATCCACTTTGAGCTCGGACATTCTCTGTAAGCCCGGATTTTGAACAGATTGGTCCCAGATCCAATCGGATATTTAGACAATTTTCGACCATTCACACACACGTGGTGCGTGTATTACAATACTTATTATTATATTATTCTGTGGTATTACGAAGGTGCCATATTCGCACGACTGCACAACCCACAAAATGTAAAATGTAGGACGACGTTTATACGTACAATTCTAACAGCAATATGTTTTCGTAGATAAGAAATATTTTCTTTTTAGGTCGTCCTCTGTGAAAAATTTAAAAGGCACGAGAAGGGGATTTGAACGTTAGCCTAAAGAAAAAATTGTAGCTTTTTCCCGAAGCTAGAGTACTTAAGTAAGTATATAGAAAACAACAATATTCTAAAAAAACACATATAAATGTTCGATGTGCATTTAATTTTGTTTTTGTGTCAGTTAATATTATTTTTTATGGAGTTTTTTTTCTTGCTTTCAAAGACTCTAACTCTACACGTCATAATAATTATAATTCATGTACAAAACAGGGCTAAATAGGCTAAATACATTTATGTATACGAGCTGTCGACTCTACTTATTTATGAATGAATTGATATTGTAACTTTTTCATAAAATATGCGTACTTTCATGCGTAGCATTATGTTTTTTTCTCTATTTACCTATTCTAACGGCCGTAGTGACAAACATTACTATGAGGTCTCACAGTGCGCGTCGACGCACAAGGTGACACACGAGCCGATCACAGTGCTCTATTCAACGCTGTGCGTACGATTTGCTGCTTCACTTAAGCAAGCAGCGTTTGTGAATACGGGCGGAAGGAATCATTAGTTAGCCCTGTATAAATTTCCAGATACAAATCCTTGATCTTTATCTTTTGAGCCCTTATATCCACAATGATAGAAAGGCCTCGGATCGGCACCGATCCGATTGGTTCATCGAACTATTAAGGCCGTAACACATTATCAACCCATGGTCAGGCAACCCCAGACCTTTTCCAGCAGTGGACGTTTGGCTGAAACGAACGAATGAACATTATCAACTTGGAAAGGGATCTGGAAAGGGAAGGAGAAATATATGTATGTAAAGTACCCCATATGGGCTATATTTTCTTTTTATTGTTTATCTGGGGGCACGGCAGTGCCCCCACCAAGTCGAGCAAAAAAGCGGCACGGCCGTACCATCCTTTTCTCGAAGCAATTCAGGCCATTTTCGACCGCCTGTAACTTCGTTGTGGATAAAACTAGAAGGCTGAATTTTCATTAGCTATGCAGGCATTGTAAAGACACGGTATATTTAAAATTTCATTCAATTTGAACCAGTAGTTTAAGAATTATAACGGGTCAAAGTTACTTAATTTTGTCACTCACTGACTGACTCACTGACTCACTGACTCACTCACTGACTCACCGATCATCAAAACTCTAAGGCACTTCTAGCAGACCTAGAAGCTTCAAATTTGGAATATAAGAAGTGTTTGGTGTATGAATCAAGGAAAAACTAAAATATTTGGGGGCACGGTAGTGCAACCGCCAAGTCGAGTAAAATTTTTCAATTTCGGTCCAGTTTTCTAGATACATAACTGCTGTCTACAAAATACAAAAAGAAATGAGATCCCATCAAAAACAATACTTGTCAAAAAAACCAAGTCTCGCAACTCAGTTGTTCTACGGTAAAAAGTTGTGAGATCCATGTAATACCAAGTCCAGGCCAGGAAATCTTTAACGTTTTACATAAATATATTGACTTGGTCATCGCATGAAAACACGTGTAAATAAAATTATTTAGTGCGATGGCCAAGTCAATAATTTATGTAAAACGTTAAAGATTTCCTGGCCTGGACTTGGTATTACATGGATCTCACAACTTTTTACCGTAGAACAACTGAGTTGCGAGACTTGGTTTTTTTGACAAGTATTGTTTTTGATGGGATTATATTTGACGTTCATAAGTGCTACTTGTGGTCTAAACTGAATAAATAATTTTGATTTTGATCGTAACCGTGTCAACTCGAGGCGGTTAGTGTTCTTTGTATGAAACTCCATACTTCAACGCACACTTATCCGCACCGTAACGTAACCGCCTCGCCTCGTAAGACCACATTGTACACACACACTATCTCGGTGAATAAAATATTATTCTTTGAATCTTGAATCTTTGATAGACAGCGCGCGAATGGCGATGACAGCTCGCAAAAGGCGATACGGTGTTGATCCCTTTCCGAGTTGATATGTCTGCTATGACCTTTATCAGGATACCCTTTGCCGTCATATTCTAAATCCAGGGATCGTAAGCAATTTATGATTCCAGAGGGCTGAGTGTGAGTTTATATCAAACGCGCTCACTTGTGCGCGTAAAAATGACATTAAATGTATGACGGAATGTACAGCGCCCCTAGCGGAAACTTTCAAGAACTTAAATCAAGCCCTCTGGTGTCTTGTTAACGTCCGTATTCACAAACATTACTATGAGGTCTCACAGTGCGCGTGGACGTGCTTCACTTAATCAAGCATATGCACAGCGTTGAATAGAGCTATGTGATTAGTTTGTGTGTCGCCCTGTGCGTCCACGCGCACTGTGAGACCTCATAGTAATGTTTGTGAATACGGGTGTAAGCCTCCAATAAAACCTCTTGCCACCCTTTATCAGTTTTCCCACTGTCCATACCAAAAGTTCCCCACCCCTACAGCAAGGTCTTACAAAACGCCAAACGATAGAATCTTCCATTTAGTGGGAAGGAATAAAACGCCATTCGTTCGCATTCAATTCGCTAATATATCGATGGATAGGTTTTTGTGTAGCTGAAGAAATTCGGAATCATATTAAGGTAAGTTTTCCCGTTTAATCAGGTGTTTAGAGCAGGGTAATGGACTACGGGGGTGCTTATTATTTATTTACTACTTTTTGTCCTATTAATAGCACAACAAACTAGTGTTCAAATTAGCACTCACAATAATATGTAGCAGATGAAGCCAAGAAAATCGGCAAGACCTGGAGCGAGATCAAACGCGAAGCTCAAGACCGAACGCGATGGAGGTCTATTGTGGACGCCCTCTGCCCCATCTAGGGGACCTTAAGTCAAGTCAAGTAAGTCACAATAATATGGACGTCATAAAATATATGCTTAGCTTAATGTTCTATTCTAAAAGCCCAGTCTGCGAGCACGTAGAATTTTGTCCAATGACCCGAGCGATAAGGATGGGTAGCTAGGGGTCATTGAACAAAATTCTACGTGCTCACAGACCAGACTATACTTATAAACTTCTATCGCGTGAGTCACGTCTCTATAGGAGTATAACATGGCTCAATCAAACTGACGATCTAATTAATATTATTCATAAAGACTAAGAAGTACAGTAAAATAAAACGCTCAAATTGGTTTTGATTGAAGAGGTTCGCAATCACGCATATTCGTTCGCGAGCGTTCGTTCGCTGACGTTCGCCGAGCAGTCGCCGCCATTTTTATGCTTGTATGTAGATTGTAGATGCTTAGTAATAGAACTAGCATAAAAACCTCTTTGCCATTTAGTGGGAGCTTCTAGCCAATTCATAAAGACATTCAGCTTTATGTTTACTAACATAGCATCCATTTTCAGTGTCCCACTTTTAATAACGTCGTTCCTTTTTACGTAAGGGAGCACTAAGTGATATTGTTCCACATTTTGTTATTTTATTGCTTATCCCGCCCACCCACCTAGCTTCTTAACTTTATTATCTTCAGGGGCTTTCCACAATTTGCTCTTATATACGTAAGTGAGACATCAGCAGCGGTGTTGGTGCTCAAACTTTTTAATGTCCTTGGATATTCATGGGCAAAATATATATTTCAATGCATAGTCTAAAGCAGAAAAGACTATAAATTATGTAGGCTAAAATAGCATCTAATACAACTACTTAAGATGTCATACTGTTTGACTTGATATTATACTCTAATACCTATTGTAGAGACCATTGCTGGGTTAGGTCTCCAAGATAACTCCTACAATTGAGAATGTTACTAGGTATGCAAAATCACTTGAAACCTATGTTACAGTTAAGCTTTTACATTTACAAATACTTAGTTTTTATTTCATTCAAAAATACCCATTATTTATGATTTTATAGGCATTCAAAGTTCGCTTAAATATTGAGTTCCGCCGACGGTCACGTGACCCCGTGTGACGTACATTCACAGCGTCCGCTCACTAGAAAACGGATATAAACATATTTAAATTTTTTTTTTGTAAATACAAACTTATTATACATATTAACACCCAGACCCATCACAGAAATTAAAATTGAACCAAACCCAAACTTGATGCGATTGTGTCGTTTTATTGCGAATTACCTTCCAGCTTTATCATTAGACCCCGATTACTATATAGAATTAAAACACTCATCAATACAAAACGAACGAGCCCATACTCGATGCATTTAAGTCGTTTTATTATAGAGTTCCCATGGCCACCTTCCAGCTCCATCATCAGATCAGCTCCATGTTATCATAATATTGCATGGTCATCCAAATCACATGTGTTTGCGAAATTTCAGCTTAATCGGTTGCCTGGAAGTGGGTCTTAATTCAGCTTGCAAGATTCCACCCATACAAATATGAGCCAGTCACTGTAATATGACGTCACGCGCATAAAATGGTGGGCAGGCCGCCGCCCGCACTTTTAAAATTCAATATCTTGGAAACTAATTAACGTATCGAAATAATTCTTTCACGTGTATTTTTTATTTTTAACAGAGAATACAGAAAGCTAAAAAACAAAATTAGTGAACATTCTTCAATAAGACTAGCCACTCGCTTGACAGCAAATCTTTTCACTTAAATAATGAATAACCATCATCATAGTATCGTGTAGATTTCAACAACTAAGTAAGGTCACAAACCTATTGCCAGAAAAAGCGAACCGCTATAAGCATCTGATACCTATGGGTCAATGGGATTGAAATTTCCCCTAAAAAAGGGAACAATGCGTTTTTCTTTTTCATGCCAAAGAAGTGAAAGTGAAGGCTAACCTGCACCTGCAGTGGAGACTAAATGACCTCATGATGATGACGCTTTTTTTTCCAAACTATCACGTCGATTCAACATCCAGTTTAAGTGCTCTCCATAGCACAGAATCATACTTATTTTCCATGAAATTTAACACAGCATAGTCGTTAAAAAAATGAAAGAAATAAATCTAGATTGCTATTTACAAACTTTTAAAACTTTGACAATCAAATGTCTCTAAGTTGAACGAATTAGGCTTACATAACAAGGCGGAGTAGGCTCATATTCCTTGCTTACTCAATTAGAATGGAGAAAGCTGTTAAAAGACCGTAGTAAATGACTATTAAGAGGCATATAATAGTTTAAGTAGGTATGCTGCGAACTATGAAGCACTCTTTTCGAAGAAAATACAAAATGATTTTATTTGTCGAATTAGCAAACTTTTATGATAGATTAGCAAGCACAAGTGGCAAATGGGCATAGCACATAGTATGCAGAACTGATGGCTGATGTGGAAGGAAGGTTTTGTAGTGGAGGCCACGTATCGAAAAACGCAGCGTAGGACGTCCACCCACCAGGTGGACCGACGACTTCTAAGGTAGCAGGAAGTCACTGGATGGAGACCGCTGCCAACCGGGCGATAGGGAAATTATTGGGGGAGGTCTGCGTTCAGCAGTGGACGTCCTGTGGCTAAAATGATGATGGATGATGATGAATAGCTCGTCATCAATAGTCTTGTGTACATGTTCAAAGACTTATCTGAACCATTTTGACTTCAATTTACAATTAAACAGGCTGCTTTAAAAAAGTTTTATTATTATCATAACTTCATCTTAACACAAATTATTGACTGCAATAAAGCTGCTGTGAAAATTGGAAAGAGACTTCCCCTTATTTTTTTAACTAAAAGGTAACCAATCACTTTAGCAATCAAAAATCAAAAATCAAAATCAAAAATATTTATTCAGTTTAGACCACAAGTGGCACTTATGAACGTCAATAGCTTCAGATATAAATTCACAGATTCTGTTTTTCTCTCCTGAAATCTACGTTTCAGATGTCTGTTTCTTTCAAGATTTGTAGGTGTACATGTCTCTGTCACTCATACTCATTTTTATTTGAGTAAACGAGACAGGTAAAGCCAAATATTTGGTCAGGTCTTTTATTGCGTCCCTTTGACCCTAGATCCCCATAATGACGTACAATTTGTACGACGTTTACAAAGAAATATTCGACTCTATAGGACGAAAATAGTCAAAGATATTTAGAAAATCTTAAGCTCAGACCGCAACATAATAAATTGACACAAGTAATCAGCTCAAGATATAAAACAGCCAGAAGGATCTGGAGCAGTCGGATAAAAAAACAAAGCTTGCATTGTTTGGACTTAAATTAGATATTATTTGCTTGACACTGGCTGTTATGTTAAAAAAAAAACTCGTACCTATGTGTGAAGTAAGATTTAATTTCGTTCGTTCGTTCGTTTCAGCTGAAAGAAGTCCACTACCGGACAAAGGCCTCCCCCAAGGATTTCCACAAATACCGGTTCTGCGCCGCTCGCATCCAGGCGCCTCCCGCGACCTTCACCAGATTGTCGGTCCACTTAGTGGGAGGCCTGCCCACGCTACGTCTTCCGGCTCGTGGTCGCCACTCAAGAACTTTCCTGCCCCAGCGGCCGTCAGCTCTACGAGCTATATGCTCTGCCCACTGCTGACCGATTCTGCGGGCTATGTCAGTCACTTTGGTTCTCCTACGGATCTCCTCATTTCTGATTCGATCACGCAGGGAAACTCCGAGCATAGCACGCTCCATCGCCTTTTGGGTGATCTTGAGCCTTCTTATAAGGCCCATAATAAGCTACCACGTTTCAGATCTAATTTATGAATAAGATTAAATTTATGAATCCTAAAATTGATCCTGAATTTGAACAAATTATGCCTGTATAACTTCTACTTCACTATTAACGTATTTGCCGAGCTAATGTACACGTCATCTAGCTACTAAAACCTTCATAACCTCACTATACTGGATGTCTTTTAAAACTAGTTTCCCTAGAACAAAAGGCTTTATTAGCTCTAGGAACTCTTGGGTCTAGATTCTAGACTCAAGCTGGCGGCATGTTATAAATGAATCGACGGTAATGAGGAAGTCTATTATTATGGTTTCAATTCATGCTAATAGAATAGAAATAATGTACCTACGAGATTTATTGAAATGAAATGATAAAGATTTATGATAAAACGGCCTTTTAATAGATAAAACTTTGAGTAATGTAAACACGTAAACAAGTAAAAGCTCGATTTTTTACTTATCTTCGTCAGCTTAGATTTCCGTCTGCCACGGGGATTTTTTTGTTTTTTTTTGTTATTAAGAGTTTTTTTTTTTTTTGCAAGACAAGGCAGGTGGCAGGTATTTTTATACTAAGTTGGTGCAAATGAGTTTGTAACGGCAAAAAAGTGTGATAGTTATAAATTATACTATTTTCAGATTTTACCTTTATTTTTGTCCTTTCAGGGTGTTACTGACAAAACGTATAGCTTTGGTTCACTTGCATTTTTTACACAAGTAGACAAACAGAAAAATAACGTAGTCATTTTTAAAGATTTTGCAGCACGATTATTATTATTACTAACCAGATTGCTACCATTTACCTTAATTTTGAGTTTACGATATTTTGGCACTGTTGCAAGCACGAGATTGATATGGCAATCAAAATAAACTACCTACATAATAATATGAACATAGCAAAAACATTGCTTTCCCACGCATTTTAGACAAACGCAAACTTCATCGGTTTCCGTTCAAGCAACTGTTGTGTAACTTTATAGAGCCCATAAAAAGTTACGGGAATATTCCCATACACGTGATATTAACATAAAAATGTACTTTTGGCTGAAATGTTGATATTGTGGTGCATATTGCGGGTGTATTTTTCAATCTTTTGGTAAATAGAAATTGGATCAGAATTTGCTTTGCTGTTTACGTCTTTTTCCTACTAGACACCAAATAAATGACTTCATCATTATTTCAGCCACAGGACGTCCACTGCTGAACATAGGCCTCCCCCAATGACTTCCACATAGCACGGTTGGTAGCGGCCTGCATCCAGCGCCTTCCTGCTACCTTTATCAGTGGGCAGGGCACATAGTACGCAGAACTGACGGCCGATGGGGCAGCAAGGTTCTGGAATGGAGGCCGCGTACCGGAAAATGCAGCGTGGGACGTCCACCCACAAGGTGGACCGACGACCTGATAAATGACTTAACTATAAAATAAATAAAAATTTCAGATTCCTTAGGTTAGTAAATTTCTCCTTAAGACTCGGTTTCCACCAAGGCGGAGCGTAGCGGAGAAAAGAGGAGATTTGTGTCGGGCGGACTCATTTTTATATAGAATTTGCCGCGGTGGCGCGGCGCTGAGCGGAGAGATGTGGAAATAATGAAATCTGATTAGTTATTCAAATACATCTCCGCTCCGTTCCGCTATGGTGAAAACCGGGCCTTAGACCATTCATTGGATACCTCAAGGTTCACCGACCGACGACATCATAAAGGTAGCAGGAAGGCGCTGGACGCAGGCCGCTACCAACCGGGCAACGTGGAAAGCATTGGGGGAGGCCTATGTTCAGCAGTGGACGTCCTATGGCTGAGATGATAATGATGATGATGAGGCCATTCACATTTAATTTTCATCCACTCATCACTCATATAATACGTATTGTTTTGGAACAAAAGTCTGCATATTAAGACTCGTCTACAGTGATTCGGGGATTTTGGTGTAAAAACTTAACAGACAGATATAATTTTGTTAGACAGACGACAGAGACAGACTGCCTAACAGACTCTCGCATTTCGGATATCTAAGTAATTCATGTAAATAGCAGATAAAATACAGAGGATTTTGGAAACAAAAAAATATGTAGGTACGTTTCGAAGACAAATTGTACTGGGACAATGCGTTACGTAGAAAAATCTGAACTTATTTCTTGTGAAGAAAAAGCATTTAGGGATAAATTTTATTAACATGAATCAAACTTAGGCCTGGTTGCACTATCTTATTTTCACTTTAAAGTCTGTCAAACTCCATACAAAAACACCGGTTATGGTTATAGTTAAGGTTCAAGTAGCAATTCACTCTTAGGCTGGGTTACACCATCTAGCTTTGACCGTAACATTGACGATAACCGGTGTTTTTTGTACGGAGTTTGACAGATTTCAAAATGTCACAACCCAGCCTTAATGAGTCAAATAGCTAAAATTAACTAAATTACTTTCTGCGACTGTATTAATTAAATTTTGTCAATCAGTTCGCCATTGATGCACGAATTTAATAAAAACCTTATCTTGGCACACCTAGTTAAACATTTTTGTTGGAAAATCAACCTTGTTACAACTATACAAGAAGCAACAGTACCTATGACGTAGCTTAAGGTGCTGCCGTAGTACTATCACAGAATAATAATAAGTACTACGTACAGAAGTTTTACTTCGCGAAGGTATTTAAAAAAATGTATGCTCAATGTCATTAACAATATGGTGTAATTTAGCCTGTCTCAAGAGTCAAGCACCATTTTGTTGACAAACGTCAGTGATCGGCACTGCGCCGAAGCTATAGGGCTGACTTCGGTAAAATGATGAATGAGGAAATAGGTACATGATTTAGCATGAATTATCATGAATAACATTAACTACTTATTTACCTCTCAGTGTCTTGAGGCAAGTTAAAAAAGTACATTCTGTGTTTTTATTATTATTTAGGCAGTTAAATACTGCACAGTATTTAGTACACCATTTTCTTTATTTTCTTCCATCATACACAAGAATACGCGTGCGTAAGTCAATGTTCGCTCGTATGTGAGGCCTTGTCGAATAGTATCCTGTAGGTGGGCCACCGTGCGTGTTTTGTTTTCGATGTAAACTCGCGGAGATGAACAGGCCTGATACTATCGTGTGACCTGGGTAAGTATATTTGATTGTCAAAATCTCGGAACGAAATTTCTTTTACTGGCGGTAATAAATTAATTATTCACATCTTCCCTTTTAAGAGTTTTGAATGTATGTTGGAATGAAACAGGTTTACTTTGTGAATATGAAGATACTGACATGTTAGTATGTTTTGCACGCGAATTTCTTGTTATCTCTTTTTAATTTCCCACATAATAAAAATGTAGGTAGAGCACGATCTTCCCTCCTCCTTTTTTCATCTGACTACTGCACATAACATATTCGTCGTCAGAGGTAAAGTTATTACTACTGTAATATTTAAAAAATTAGCTCTAAGTATCGTGGATTGAAACTTTATCACCTAATTAGTGGAATTTATTGTTACCTAATCATTAAATTTTCTAAGATAATTTGAAAGTTATCACTGTCAAATATAGCCACAAAACAAAACAGAAACCCAACACGGCTTAATTCAAGCCCTCATATTATAGCTAACAGGCGAGACTAGCACTCAATAAATAATAATCTCATACCTCTTAAGTGACTATGGCCTTTTTTCTCACAAATGTTTGCACTCGTCCCCACTAGACCCTTATGTTTAGCAAACAGACTCGCATTCGGTCAATTAAGACGAGAGTCCCTTAATGAAACTCTGCCAAATTGATGCTTGAAATATCCGGTAGGGACGGGGCTTGACTACAAGCGACGCGGATAGTAAACAGTTTTTTTTTTTATAATCCATATTATGTCTTTTGAAACGCAATGAAAGATCATTACGTCTGAAAAGTTGAAAGTCTGTTGATCAGATGTAATGGAAAGTGAAAATTTTAATGTTATAAAACAACAGTCTTCTTCTTCTTCTGTCATGTCTAGTGCCGAGTCTCAATGATACGCCATAGAAGTGTATTACACCAATGATTATTTATTAGAAACCGTTTAATATGGACTATGCAACGAAACTACAATACAATAGTACCCAATCATTCAAAGTAACTAAACTATAATTATTTTATTGAACTCGATATACCTATTTACTTAAATTAAACTTCCTTACCTTTTTTATTTTTAAATAACTTTTTGAATAGATTCATAACACCAAAACTTCAATAATTTTACATCATGCACAGTATGGATAATTCTACAAACACTTCCAGACATAAATTTTCAACAAATTGTTACGTAAAGGTCACATTCCCCAAAGGTCCCTGTGGGAAAACATGGCGAACACCTAAACATGCAAAGGTCAATTCACAAACTTTGGTTTAGGGATTAAGGGGAACGCATAGTCCAGGCGTTACAAATTGAGCAAACATAAAATTGTAAAAGCAGAGTAGTTCGTTTACGGATCTCCTCATTTCTGATTCGATCTCGTAAAGAAACACCGAGCATAGCCCTCTCCATAGCACG
Organism: Ostrinia furnacalis; assembly: GCF_004193835.3. NCBI lineage: Eukaryota > Metazoa > Arthropoda > Insecta > Lepidoptera > Crambidae > Ostrinia > Ostrinia furnacalis. The sequence goes on along the minus strand of NW_021136942.1, from coordinate 33,089 downwards.
CTGTGCAACTTTGAGCTTCTGTTTAAGGCCTCGGTGTTTCTTTACGAGATCGATTCAGAAATAAGGAGATCCGTATACGAACTGAAGTCGCTGACATAGCCCGACGGATTAGCAAGCTGAAGTGGCAATGGGCAGGGCACATAGTACGCAGAACTGACGGCCGATGGGGCAGCAAGGTTCTGGAGTAGAGGCCGCGTACCGGAAAACGCAGCGTGGGACGTCCACCCACAAGGTGGACCGACGACATCATAAAAGTAGCAGGAAAGCGCTGGATGCAGGCCGCTACCAACCGGGTAACATGGAAAGCATTGGGAGATGCCTATGTTCAGCAGTGGACGTCCTATGGCTGAGATGATGAGTAGAGTAGAGACTCTTAGGCTAGATTACACGATCTTAAAATCTGTCAAACTCCATAAAAAAGCACCGGTTATCGTCATAGTTACCGTTATAGTTAGGTGATGAAACTCAGCCTTGGAGTAAAATAAAGTAAGAGAGTTTTTTGTGTCCTTTTCGCCAAGCGAGATTATAATAACTAGGATGCAGGTGTTTAAGTGATATCAACATTACTTTTTTCTGTATTACTCGTACATTAAAATTATTTTTTTAAATAAGAATTGGTTAAATTATTATATTTTCCATCACTGCTCTAAGTCAAGCCGCGTCTTACTTTTTGCGTCCGCTTACCAACGTTTGTATTCATTAATATTTCCTCCAACTTAATTACTCAATGTCATCAAATGGTTCTGAAAATCACAACGAATTTAGATTAAATAAAAATCTCTTTCATTAAACGAAGGGTTGGGTTTATGATTATTTTTCATTTTCAGTTAATTATTTTTAAAAGTTGCTAACCGTTTTAAATTACACGTTTATTTTATTAGATGTTGGTAATTTTACTAAGTACTGTTACAGACATTACCTAGAAAATAAGGATTGAGTTGGAGAAACTCACTAAGCGAATTGACAGGCTCAGAAATATACTCATAGTTTTAAGTATCGGCCATGTTCAGCAGATTTTATTTATTAAAAAACTTTACAAATCCATTATTTAAAAAAAAACAGCCTGTCTGTCGGTTATTTCCAGGTTTTTGTTCTTCAGACCCGGACTGGTCCGGATACCTACCTGTCGTCTATGGCTTTAACTTTTAATTGACCGATTTTCTAATCTCTGTTAAGGCTGAATCGATATTGATGGATCATTCACTGTTACGTAGTAGACAGTGTTAGGAGTAACTAAAGGCTCCTTACTTCTGATATTGCCTTTTGGCATCGCATCGCGGTTTTGTTAGCAATTTCGTGTGATAGTTTTTTTAATTATCGCACGAAATTGCTAACAAAACCGCGATGCGTCCAAAATTCCAAATAAACGCGAGCAAAACCACGGGAAAAAGTTGTCTACAAACTTATTGGCTCCATCGCGTGGAAATTGCAAATGCAATCTCCCGCCCTTATAATTTATCGGGAACATCTCCCGTTTATTTTTAACCGTCAATATTGGTTTAATGCTAGCCGGCTTGTAATTCGTAATATTCATTTCAAAACTTGGAGTAATTTATTCATTTGACTTAGCAATTTATTTTGATACAATAAATAACTTTGTAGTTTTTTATGCATAAGAAGGCAGTTATTTGACCGCAATCGCACCTGGTGTTAAGTGAAATGCAGTCTAGGATGGTACATTATCTGCCCTGTACTATTCACTCTCGCCTTGAAAAATTGATACTTTATGAATTTAGATTTCTTTACTAAGTTCGGATCGGAAGACGTAGTGTGGGCAGGTCTCCTACTCGGTGGACAGATGATCTAGGGAAGGCCGCGGGAAGCACCTGGATGTGGGAGGGTAAGATATTAGGACGTTCTTTTATAATGCGAACAGCTAGGGACTGGAATTCGCTGCCTTCTGCTGTCTTTCCCGAAAACTATAATCCGGGCATTTTCAATGCGAGAGTGAATAAGCACTTGGCAGACAATGTACCTACCATCATAGACTGCATCTCACTTAACACCAGGTGCAATTGCGGTCATATACCTGCCTTGTTATGCATAAAAAATGCAAAAGAACTCTTAAGAGTGATTTTTATGTGTACCACATTTATGGGAAACGAATCTAGAACTTTAGTTATAGAAACAGCCCAACTGTCTTATCGCTCCTAAAATTAGCACCACCAATATTGTAGAAGAGTTCAGGAAACAGGCCACAAATCTAATATTATGTAACACATGGAAAAACAACGTTTTATATGGGTGTTGGTAATAGACGCCATTTTGTATTGTCCTTTTACACCCTGTATAGCACACATGTTACAACATTACATAGGACGTGGGGACACGCGATACTTCCATTATTAAAAGATACAGGGTGTAAGAAACAAATATCCACACCCCAATTTTATTTATATTGTACTAGCGGCCGCCCGCGACTTCGTACGCGTGGACCTCGTTTAATTACTAATGATGTTGATAGATGGCGTTTCACGGCTTCCCCCGCATGAGTATTAACGAACGTCAAAATGGTTTGTCCAGCGCTGTAGATTTTAACCAATGACGATCGATGGCGCTTTATACCCACGTCTTGTTTATTTATTGAAATTTAGTTCGTCACATGTCGTCATAAATTATAGCCTATAATATGTTATGTTAATCTGAGTTATAAACAATAATAGGTACTGTTAAAGTTCCAACAAAATTCGTTCAGTAGTTTTTGTGTGAAGGAGTAACAAACATCCAGACATCCAGACATCCACACGAACTTTCGCATTTATAATATTAGTAGGATATTTTTATATGCAGAACAAGGAAAAAAAGGTATTTGACTTCAATCACACCTGATGATAAGTAAAATGATAATGTTTGTATTACAACACGTGTTACGGGATCCAGCAAAAACTAGTTCCTGAAAAAAATGGGATGTCACCGTGGGAATATGTCTTTAGGTATTTATTTTATTTATTTATTTAAAACTTATATGCACATAGAACGGTGTACATAAGGCGGACTTAATGCCTTTCGGCATTTGACCCTAATGTATCAATATAGGACATGTAGGATTAACGAGTTTGGTGTGTAACGGAACAGTCGGATGATGGATGTAAGATAGTTTATGATTTGAACGCTGAATAATGGTCTATGCAGGAAACGGAAGTGATAAATGAGGAACGAGGAATAATTGTTTAAAAAAAGAGGAGTCTGTTGCTAAGCAGAGAGTGTGTTGTGGACGACGTAAGACGGAAGACGAACCAGTTGTGCAACCATTATAGTTTAAGACGTGTAACTCTTCTATTGAGAGAAATGCAAACAGTTATCACATTTACTCCTGTGGTATTCATTGCCATTTCCCAAATACATCCTGTAAACGGTGCTCTTTGATGTAATCATGGGATGCTAACTTCTAAACTTTTTGCTTTCCAAAGCTTTTTTGACAAAGTATATTATTCAAGGTGACATTGATTCCCTTAATCCCCAAAAACTAATTCCATCTGTTCCCAACCAAGGGTCGTAGATTTAACTTTTAAAGGTAAAAAGCGTATTTTTAAAGATATGCAAACTCATTCTTTGACTTATCTAAATTTATGGTAATTAAAAGACGGCAAGTGTGTGTTGCATCGTGTGTTGAGAGTTCCGTACTTTTTAGTATTGCGAAATAAAAAAATAATTTTCATTATAGGCTTTTTTGTCACTCTTGTACCGGAGTTTAGGGCTGACAATGTATAGGTTTGTTGGCGACACGACAAGAAGAAGATTATTATGGAATGAATATACCATAAGCGTTACTAAATGCTAAAATATGTATACCAATTTACTTATTCAAATAATAATATTGAATCTTGAATAATAATAATATTGGTTTCAGCAGAGTAAGACTACTTTTAATCCTAAGCATGTCGTAAAAACACTAAGAAACAAAATATGCGAATAAGAACACCATATTAACCCGGAAAGGGATAGTAACCGTTAGTTTTAAGTTATTATCCGCACCTCGCAAAAGGCGATGACAGCTCGCAAAAGGCGATACGGTGTTGATCTCTTTCCGAGGTGATAAGTCTGCTATGAGCTATATCCATCGTATGGCCAAGATGCGATAGGACCCTCCCTATCTTGGCCATAATATAGGTAAGCTTGGCGATCGCCTATCCCTCTCCCTATTGTAGACTGGATCCTCCCTTGTAATAATAGCCTCTGATTAAAGTAGGTTGTGAAGTCGAGACTAAATGACAAATCTTTATAATAATTTCAAAGCTTCATTTTTCCAAAACTCGTACGGAACCCTAGATAGAGTTTCGCCTGTCTTAATTTATCATTTCTGAAATAGACTCCGGCGGAACATAAAATAAAAACTATTAGCGTTCAGTTAAACAAATAGCTTGAATATTCCAGGGCATGCCTTTGAATAAATTAACTTTGCATAAATAATTCGATGGCAAGATTTAATTTTGGTCAAGTGACGTCATTACTAGTTTTGTTGTAAAATAGAACCTATTGTGACTACATAAGATCCTTTACTTGATAAGCTTTAGTTTAGCAACCTTATCAAGCCTTGAAAATATTTTTTTTGTGTCATTCCAAAATTAGTTCCCATTTTTGTTACCCCTAAGTGTAAATGACCGCGAAATGAAGGGAGACGGCGTATGTGACTGCACTAAACAGTATGCAATCATCATCATCTCAGCCATAGGACGTCCACTGCTGAACATAGGCCTCCCCCAATGCTTTCCATGTTGCCCGGTTGGTAGCGGCCTGCGTCCAGCGCCTTCCTGCTTTATGATGTCGTCGGTCCACCTTGTGGGTGGACGTCTCGACGTCGAGAAGACAGTATGCAAACAGTATAATAATAATAACTCAAGAGATTGTGGGAGATCCTGCGGAGAGTTGTATCCGCCTCTACAACCGATGTGAACTACCTTTGGGACACCCTAACACCATCGATTTTTCGTCGGCCGATAGTTTTTAGTCGGGCAGTTGATCAGTATGGGCATGTATGGAAGTGCGCACATTACACCGATTTGATTTGGCCGATTCTTCCTACAAATTAAAATCGGGCCCAACTATCGGCCAATAATTACCTTTTTAAAAAAATAAAACCGACTTAAAATGCGTGAACACAAAAAAACCTAAAAATTAAAATTATCCTGCTTTCGCCTCCGAGATTTATTTTACCATGTAGTACCCCTGTACGACAACCCAATCCGCACACAATATTCAGCGTAGTAGTAGTAAAAAACAAAAGAGCGGGCAACCCCACCCCTACCACGCTGTGGGCTCGGTGTCCGAGCGGTCTCATTCCTTTGTGCGCACGCGCAACGACCGCACGCAGTATAAGAAAAATGCTTAAGTGACGTCACCAGGACGTTTTTACCGACAAAAAACGTAATTATTTTAAGTTGTGCAGTGTAGTGACGAGAATTAGACCCAACAGTATATCATCTAACAATGGATACTTTAGATAATACGTTTTCCTACATTCTGAATTATAATAACTATATCGAAGATGATGTGGTTCGCGCATTTCATGAAAAGTTACTTCGGTGCACATCATTTAGACCGCGTGAGCTAGAATTATTTCAACACCCTGAACTGATTGAACCTGTACCTAAAAATGAGACGCACCTTCAAGTAATTTATGACGGTGACGTGGGATTAGTGGGGCACTGGAGTTGTATTTATTACATTAATGGAATACTGCGTGTGTACGATAGTCTTGTTGGTGTTCTAGGAAAATCGCAAAAAATATATGTAAAAGCCTTGTTTCCGTATCTATCGGAGTCATGTATTCAGTTTCCAAGTGTTCAGCGACAACCGAATACTATTGATTGTGGTTTGTTTGCCATTGCTTTTGCCACCTCTTTAGCTCGGAATATTTATAAATACATATATAAAATTAATATTCATACATAAAAGTACAAGGCAAAATATCGGGAGAGTTTAGGCTCCATTCACCAGGTGTATAAATTGACATAATAAGTTTATTATATTTGCTGCTACGGAACCCTTTGTGCGCGAGCCCGACTCGCACTTGGCCGGTTTTTTAAAGTCTAAAATAGGTGTACCGTATAAGGTACAGTAGATCTATGCATACCTAAGCAAATCATGCGAGAAAATATAATTATTTTTTTATTATTTTTATCTGTTTTAGGCTATTGAAGCTTTACTATATTACCAGAACTCTTGAAAAATTTGATACTTTCAGCAAACATAAAGTAATCTTGGTATTTTTCTACTGCTGTCTTGTCAGATGGCCACTAATGATGATCAGACTGACGATGATTCAGGCTATAAAGATAGTGTCAATGTAAATAATTACCCTCAGAGTTTTGTTCCACGGATTTCCTAAATTTCCGTCGTCGTATTGTTAAATGCGGTTATTGATAGTAATAGACGTAACAAGTTAGGAGAAGCCAGGTCTTCTTCTGCTATCCTCACTAACTTCGGAGAAGGTAGGAAAAAAGAAGCAAAAGTGGTTAGTGCAACAGGAAACGTCTTACAAGGTATGGCAAGTGTGATACTGGTGATCAAGTGATTTAATTTTTATTTTATATCATACAAAATAAACAAAAACCTTCTTTGAACAACTAGTATGTTTTGCATGCATATAGACCTACTGTACCCTATATGATACGGGCTCCCCACGGCCCCCTTTTTAAGGATAATTTTTTAAAATATTTTCTTCTTCATTTTTATGCTTCCCCTTGTAAGTTATTGCTGAAAAATCAATCTTTACTTACAAAAATAATTATCGGTCTAAATGGGTTAAAACGACCAATCAGAACAGTCGACCAATCAGAGCACAGGATTTTATAACTATTTTTATTCGGAAGCGGAAGTTGGAGTTTCTCATTTTACAATATATCATATACAGGATTTTAATACTTTTCATATTTAGAATCCGAGATCTAAATTAAATTCTGAATTATTAACCCTATACTTGGCAACGACGGTTTTGGTTAATATTTGTGATTTACACTATAAATATTGGATTTATGATAAGTAAAAATCATGTAAAAAATACGAAAAAAAATCTTAGGTATGTAGTTTTGGAAATATAGTATGTATCTTTAAGTGNTCTTCCCTGGAGGTAAACGTCAATGTCATCTCTTCTCTAAATATAATGAGACCGCTCGGACACCGAGCCCACAGCGTGGTAGGGGTGGGGTTGCCCGCTCTTTTGTTTTTTACTACTACTACGCTGAATATTGTGTGCGGATTGGGTTGTCGTACAGGGGTACTACATGGTAAAATAAATCTCTTCGGCGAAAACAGGATAATTTAGATCGAACTTCACTTGGTAAGTTCGTTTGATCATTCAAATATTGCGTATAAAAAAGTTCATCCCCAATTTTCCACCCTTAGGGGTGAAATATTTTCTTCAAATTCGCATGAAACCACCCTTTTGATAATACCTATTCAACAAAAAAATAATCGTTCAAATTGATTTATAATCGGCGGAGATATTGTGTATAAAAAAGTTCATCCCCAATTTTCCACCCTTGGGGGTTGTTTTTTCTATTATTAAATTTAAATGGTATTACCTATACGCCGAAAAAAGATTTGTTCAAATCGGTTCATAATTGGCCGAGTTATCGCGTAACAAACATAGAAAAAAAAAACATACGGGTCGAATTGAGAACCTCCTCCTTTTTTGAAGTCGGTTGAAAAATCGGTGGTCTGCGCCTAGTCTTAACCGCTCTATTTAGGCTGAGTTGCACCACCTAACTTTGACCGTAACTTTAACGATGACCGGTGCTTTTTGTATGGAGTTTGACAGATTTTTGACGTTTGTTAAAGTTAAAGTAAGATAGTGCAACCCAGCCTAGAGTTCAAATTCTAATTTTGCTCAGAGTGGTGCAGGAATATTAAACAGTACCTAGATAAAATAAATTCATGAACGTTTTTATTTAAAAATCACTTTTCGGGGCTCTCCATGCAAAAAACAAAAAGTTAAGCGATTTTGGATTTTCACTGTCACCTTTGTTATTTTCTAAGGTTCGATTCCCGATTGCATTTTTTTCCTGATGAGCTCGTATTACCTCTAGCACAGTGGTTCTTAACCGGTGGTCCGCGGACCACTGGTGTTCCCTGGAGGCATTCCAAGTGGTCCACGAAGTGCACTTGCACACCTTGGTCAAAACCACTTTTAACTGATTTTTGCAGTCAAACTGGTTTACTTTTGACATATTATGATTATAAGGTGGTCCCTGACAAGACAGAAATTTGGTAAAATGGTCCCTCATGATTTAAAGGTTAAGAACCACTGCTCTAGCAAAAAGTGCCTTTACTTGTATTTCGTATGTAAACATGAGAACTTGTTTTCTAGCTCATATTATTTATTTTATAGTCTGCTCATTATATCCGCTACGGTTCTGTCACGTTTCTTTTCACGCTACTTAAGATTTTATTACCAATACATACTTTCAATGATAATCAGTAATTAGGTTTCACGTTTTGGACTTTTGAATATTTTTTTTTATACTTCAAGATAAGTGTCAGTAAATAGGTAATTAAATTTCACAATCCTGTGTGATTATTAACCTAAAATACTATTTTGCTAAGACATATTACCTTTTAGTGTACCTACATTTACGTATTTAAGTAAGAAAACATGACCCCAAAATGACCTAGGTACTAAAAAAGTAAAAACCTAATCAAAAACTCCTTTTACCTATTTCGATATTCTTTCAAAACGTTCTGATTTCAAAACTGTGATAAAACATTTGAAATGCAGGCAAAGGAATCCACGCTGATAAATCTTATTCAGTATCGCACGTACGCTTCGCTTGGCGCGCCGAGCGCGGACTTAGTCGAACTACGTACACCGTCGCGGCGGCAAGTGTGCGTTGTATGCCTCGCGCGTTGTCGTTCGAATTTCGAAAAAGTAGGAAAAAGTTAACAAAACTGGCCAGTGATTTATTTTTAAATCTGTGTTTTGGTGAAACTTATTCTTAATTTGAATTTTCGAATACTTTGACGTGTGTTTATTTTTAAATTAGATTAGTGGCGGGAAAAACATCAAGTGTCAAAGTTGAAAAAAGTTTTTAATGTGAGTGAATTTTTTAAAAAAGTTGTTGGTTTGAAACTGTTGTTTCTTGTGCATTCTAATGTAAGTATACTTTATTTTACGTTCATAGCGAATCGATTTGTGCGGGCTTTATTTACGGAACAAAACAGTACTTACGGCGCACAAATTTATACTGTTTCATAAGTGTTTGATAACATTTTTTTCTTGAAATATATTTTGGTAGGTAACTTGATTTTAAGAAGTGAACATTTTAATCACAAAAAATTAAATCCAAATAAAGATTTTAGTCCTTATAAAAATAGGCCTAAAACTTATTTTTACATTAAAAAAAATGTAACCAAAATTACTGTAAAGATTTTCCTCATCATAATTTATTTTACATAGTAGGTACATCAACTGATGGCATCTAAAAACCAAACAAAGACTTTTTAGTTAAAAAAAAATGTATATGAAATTCAAAATTTCAAAAAGTTTTTTTTTAATCTAGCCAGAGCGCTGCGCGGATTGTGCGTAGTTATCAAGTAAATGTTCTTTTGTTCTTATTTTCACATTAGAATTTCGAAAAAGAAACAGAAAAAAGTTTTTATTCAAACATGCAGCTGTCAATTTTACAAAGGTAAAGATTTTAAAAACAAACGTACTAGTACTCACATAAATCCACTTTATTCTAACGTAAAGTTTTTCAAAGAAAGACTTTCGCACCTTCTTCGGGAAAGATGTGGACGGAATAAAACATGACTTTACAGCAGTTTTGTATAAAAGAAATGTGTTAAATTTTACACGCTTTAAATTACTGAAAATAAATAAAATAAATCATCAGAAATACTGGCTGTCCGCACGGTTTTTCTCGCGTGAATTACTTTAGTAAAAATAAATCTTACAAAACATTAAAATTAGATTTTACCATAACAGCAATTTTTATTCGTAAAAGAGCTGAAGGTTTTCACTGCGTTTATCTTGTCTGTCTTGAAAATTAATAATATTACGTAAGTTATTTCAAACAAAAACAAGTATTTTTAATTGATCTAAATGCTGAATCAATTCATCATCACCAACCGGGCTTTGTGGAAATTATTGGGGGAGGCCTATGTTCAGCAGTGGACGTCCTATGGCTGAAATAAAGTTGATGAAAGAGTTATAAAGCCTGAAAAAACATAGGAATTTTTATTTATTTAGTGTTTGTTGTTATGAAGTTATACTTAGTGGCTAAGCTCTGACTTCTTAATATTTGTAAAACTTGACCTCACCAATAACTTTTAATAAGAATTCAAAACTTTAATGCTAATAAAATTGTAGTTATTGTATTGTCTGTAGTTTAATCTAAGATACTTTTGATCTTCTTTTCTCAATTACGTTTTTGACGTTAGGTAGGTATTACGCAACCACTCGAAATCATAACTTCGTGACTCACTTCAGTAAGCACTGAAATGACTGAAAGTTGGATCTAAATTATTCGCTCACCTGCTTAGAAAACATTAATTTATAGTAAGCTTGGATGTAGATCTGTTGTTTAATTAGGATTATACTTGAAGAAACATTAGAATCCAAATCTTAAGTTAGTTCGCGCACGAAAATCTTGGGATTAATTAATTACCTACCTATATAAAATTTTTTAATTTCTCATGTAAATGGCACTTACCATCAGGTGAGATACAGGCCAAGAGCTTCCTCGTTGTGGATAAAAAAATGTTCTTTAAACCTACGTGAGTCGAATCTCAAGCTTCCTATTGCTGATATTCTTTCACGTGAAAGAAAAAAGTAATTTTATAACAATTAGTTCCCTTGGTAAGTAATGTGCCTTTTGAACTGGCAAGAAATTCTAAAAAAAAAACTAGATCAATCGTTGTAGAATTTCACAAATAAGTGTTATTTTATTTCTTTCGTATGCTATTCAAATTCTATTGCTTCAACGACCATCTAATTTATGGAAATACGTTTGAAAAAAAAAACTTAATTAACTTCAGTCAACTGAGAGAAAAAATAATTTCGCTCTAAATAACAACGGCATAAAATAATAATTTACACAACTCCGATGGAAATTATGCAAAGTGACGTCACAAGTCTTATCGCATTTCGAAACAATGTTTATTTGTGAGCTTGCAAAAAATAAATAACAATTTCTATCTATTAATTGATATTTATTGTCCATGGTGCATAATCTTTTCTTATAGGTTTTAAACCTTTGTTTGTCACCTGTCATCCGCTTTGCAATGGAGAAAAGTCGAACCTTAATTTCGAACTCCTCCTATGTTCTTCTGATTAATTTAATTGCGGGTCCAATGACAGTTTAACTTTCCCCCGGGACAAACTTGACCTTCATTGGTTGGGTTTTTATGGCGGTCAAGCTGTAGATCCTGGCTACACAGGAGTTGCCGTGGTGGGAACGACAGGTGGGAATATCTATTACGTACCTATCAATTTTCAAGCTGGAATTTGGACTCATATAGTGGAAAATATTTCTTCCATTATACACAGTCGGTAGCATTTTTTGTTGCAAATTCGCCCTAATCATAACTACGTAAGATGACTCATTATTTTCCTGATGAGCTCCCTAAACCAATGGTACAGTCAGCGTCAAAAAGTTCGTTACACCCAAAGTAGACAATAAGTTCGCAACACGTCTTTGTTACAATGGTGAATGGAATAAGGTTGTGTTGCTATTGGGCCACTTTTGGTGTCACGAACTATTTGACGCTGACTGTATCTACCTAAATCGAACGCCATTTGCCAATAGAACTTCTTAGCAAAATATAAAATATACGGTTTTTTTGTTCGGACAAAAAATCTCAGCAGCCTAAACTACCTGTCTACTTACAGCCCACCAAAATAAAGCAAAATTCCCTGTTTATCGGGTATTTACCAACAAATCTAGAACACGAAGGAAATTGTAAACAACAAACCGTAAGCGGATTCAGTTGTGTGTTCAAAATCTACTACTAATGGCGATCTTAGTGAACTGTATTTTCACGTGCCTAACTGTACAGAGAAATGAAAACAGCCTACTCACTGTATTAAACGTCATTAAAGGGAATAATAACCTAGAGACCTAAAAGTATTTCAACATCTTATCATCATCATTTAGTCCTCATTGCAGGAATTCACTTACCGCCGCTACCATCCGGGTAACATGGACAGCATTAGAGGAGGCCTATGTCCAGCAGTGGACGTCCTATGGCTGAGATGATGATGATGATGATGGCAGGAACTCAACCATCTCTCTCCCTCTCTAATTTACCAGAGTCAAATGGAGAAATCATAATCATCAAAAGCAGGAAGGAGTGGAATGCGGACCGCTACCAACCGATCAATCTGGAAATCATTGAGGATGACCTATTAACAGTGAAAAAAAAATGAAAACGGAGGTCTGATGATAGAACTAAATGTAAGACAATAAATGATAACAATCTAATTTGAAAGTCCAACCAATTTGAGAAAACCTGGCTACTTATTATTGAGTTAAGCGGTTTTGTCATAAAGTCAGTGATTTGTATTTAAGTACCATAGCAATTGATATTCAGTAAATATCAAACTGAAAGTGAGTGCAATAAATATTGAGCTGCCTTCAGATCATAAAGGATTTACAGCGCGTATTGGGGATCGTCATTTGAGCCAACCGCTCTCGTTTTGCTATCGTAATAGTAAGAGGCTTATTCCTTTATTGTGTAGAGGCTTACGCTATCTGAAAATAAGCTGTATTTACCGATATTTTGGTGTTGCTCAGATTGAGTTCCGAATTATATTCTACTTGCTTTCCGCCCGTGTTTTTTTAGTTTGTCACAGATCGTCATAAATTATAGCCTATATGTTATTCTGGATTATAAACAATAATACCGTAAAGTTTCATCAAAATCCCTTCAGTAGTTTTTGCGTGAAAGAGTAACAAACATCCAGACATCCCATCCATACAAACTTTGGCATTTATAATATTAGTAGGATTAGTAGGACTAGCTTTCCGCCCGCATCTTTGCCCGTGTGAAATTTTGTCTGTGACAGAAACTACTTCATTGCGCGCGTCCCTGTTTCAAAAACCGGTAAAAAACTATCTTATATCCTTTCCCGGGACTCAAACTATATCTATGGCAAATTCGTCAAAGCTTCAGTGGTGGACACAGACAGACAGAGTTACTTTCGCATTTACAATGTTAGTATAGATTACAGATTCTTCCTGAGTTTTCACACGAGTGAATAATCAGTCTGCGGCTGTGGCGAGTTTATTTAACAATTTGATAGCTTTCAAATTTTGAAACCTCAAATCTCGGAAAACCTGAGCCGGAGTTATTTTGTAATTACATCAGTTGCCAATTTTAAGCCAATTAAAATTAAAGTGCTTTGGAGAGTCGCCAAAAAATAGATAGACAATTTTTCAATCATCAATAAATCATAATAGTTTTTTTTTATCCACAACGAGGAAGCTCTTGGCCTGATGGTAAGTGATGATCAGGCCAAAGGTGGAAGCGAGCTTCACCCGGAATCCTTAACCACGGAGGTGAACTGGCTATCTTACCTCTAACTTGACCTTCATTGGTTGGGTTTTTGTGGCGGTCAAGTTGTAGATCCTGGCTACACAGGATTTGCAGTGGTGGGAGTGAGAGGTGGGAATAGTCCTGTATCTTACCTCTAACTGCCGGAACACAGTTACCAAATAATTACCAAAGAATATCTCTTTTTTTTTCAAGTCTTTTTTCCATATTGAATCTTTATATTTACTAAAAAAACGTGAATATCTCTTCTATGATAGTGGAAATCACACAACCATAATAAATGCTGTATAAAGGAATTTTCTAAGATAGATAGATAGATAGATACATAGATAAATGGTTTATTTGCAAAACACATTGACACACAAGAAGCAAAAAGTAAGATTAATAAACACAGGAGTAGCAGGAAAGATATAGTACATTACAAAGAGAAAGAAAGAAAATCCTGCGCGCTAAGGTATAAGTGTGCCGCAGCGATGCAAAAAAGCAGAGAGCTAAGAAGTGATCAAAAATCCATTATACAGTCCTGGAATTCGCAGCAATCTTGCAATGCATTCAACGGGACCCTTCGAGTGGAAAAAACTAATAATAAAGTGGTTAAGTGCGAGTCGGACTCGTCAATAAAGGGTTAAGTACCAGTTTCAGGCTATTGTCTAAAAACCTTCAACTCACTGGTTTGCCAACTGTCTGTAGGGCACTACATAGGTACTGAAAATTGTCATAGGTTTTCGATCTTATCTATAATATTATATGTATAACCTATATCTATAAAAATGAAACATCACTGATTGACTGACTCACTCATCATGAAATCTCAGAAACTACAAGTGCTACTGCATAGGGATTCCTTTTAGAACGTAGGTGCTCACTAAGACAAGATTATACAAAATTCAACCCCTAAGGGGGTAAAAGGGGATCCACGCGTACGAAGTCGCGGGCGGCCGCTAGTAATATTGTAAAAGGAAAGATTTGATTGTTTGTATTGAATAGGCTCCAAAACTATTTCAAAAATTCTTTCACCATTAGTATCCTAAATGTATGAACACAGGCGGTACGAAGTTCGCCGGGTCAGCTAGGGATTAATAAATAAGTGGCCCAAGGGACAGAGCCCTGTAAGTAAAGGGTTAAAGATATGAACCATCTGGAGACTTTTATTAGCCTCACACTCCCTTATTTTTGGTTACTGCTAAATTATGACTGAAACGGTGGATTGCTTCATGAATGCTTTAAAATATGGCATGCTTGGAATTGAAATTACATTTATGACAGACATATGACATAGCCCGACGGAATAGCAAGCTGAAGTGGTCATTGGTAGGGTACCATAGTACGCAAACTGACAGCCGATAGGGCAGCAAGGTTCTCAAGTAGGCCACGTACCTAAAAGGTAGGCCAACGTCCTCATAAATAAATAAATAAATATCCTTAGACATTTTTACACTGCGCTTCTAGTCCCAAACTAAGCAAAGCTTGTACTACGGGTACTAGACAACGGATATAAACATACTTAAATACATAGAAAACACCCAGTCCAATACAAACAAATATGTTCATGCACACAAATGTTTGTACTGTGCGGGAATCGAACCCGCTACCTCCGGAATAGTAGTCCGTTTCGAACCACTACACCAAACGGCCGACGAGGTGGAGGAAGTCGCTGAATGCAGACATCTACCAACCGAGCGATGTGGAAATCATTGGAGGAGGCTTAGGTTCAGTGACGTCCATTGCTGGACAAAGACCTCCCCCAAGGATTTCTATAACGACCGCTCCTGCGCTACTCGCATCCAGGTACTTCCCGCGACCTCCACCAGATCGTCGGTTCACCAAGTGTGTGGCCTGCCCACAATCTTTCAATTTATTGTGATTGCTACCTGAAAATAATTGGATGTTAACCACGTACCTATTTATTTACTTAATTATGTTTTGATGACTATTAACAATGTTTACGTATCTACATTTGAAACCAAGCTATTGGTTTTCTGTTGTTTCAGTCATAATTGCCTGTTAACGGATTCCATAGGAACTTGATACCGTACAATAACAAACTGGATATTACCTACCATAATACAACATATAATAGTAGTACCATCCTACTAATATTATAAATGCGAAAGTTTGTGTGGATGTCTGGATGTATGTTACTCTTTCACGCAAAAACTACTGAACGGAATTTGATGAAACTTTACAGTATTATTGTTTACAACCCAGATTAACATACCTATCTAAATATATAAAAGGAGAATCTGACTGACTGACATATCAACGCACAGCCTAAACGGCTAAATGTAGACACTTGAAATTTGGAAGGGACGTAGCTTAGGTACCGTAGAGGTGCACTAAGAAAGGAATTCCCGAAATTCCCACGGGAACGGGCCCCTAAGGGGGTAAAACGGGATCCACGCGTACGAAGTCGCGGGCGGCCGCTAGTAGGCTATAATTTATGCCGATCTGTGACACTAAATTTCACCGCGGGCAATAAGTAATACTTCCAAGTTAAATAAATCCCATCAAAAACAATACTTGTCAAAAAAACCAAGTCTCGCAACTCAGTTGTTCTACGGTAAAAAGTTGTGAGATCCATGTAATACCAAGTCCAGGCCAGGAAATCTTTAACGTTTTACATAAATTATTGACTTGGCCATCGCACTAAATAATTTAATTTACACGTGTTTTCATGCGATGGCCAAGTCAATATATTTATGTAAAACGTTAAAGATTTCCTGGCCTGGACTTGGTATTACATGGATCTCACAACTTTTTACCGTAGAACAACTGAGTTGCGAGACTTGGTTTTTTTGACAAGTATTGTTTTTGATGGGAGTTTTTCCTTGATTCATACACCAAACACTACTTATATTCCAAATTTGAAGCTTCTAGGTCTGCTAGAAGTGCCTTAGAGTTTTGATGATCGGTGAGTCAGTGAGTCAGTCAGTGAGTGACAAAATTAAGTAACTTTGACCCGTTATAATTCTTAAACTACTGGTTCAAATTGAATGAAATTTTAAATATACCGTGTCTTTACAATGCCTGCATAGCTAATGAAAATTCAGCCTTCTAGTTTTATCCACTACGAAGTTACAGGCGGTCGAAAATGGCCTGAATTGCTTCGAGAAAAGGACGCTTTTTTGCTCGACTTGGTGGGGGCACTGCCGTGCCCCCAGAAACTTCAGTGTGCTTAGTACGAGTTTACACCAAACGTCTTCACTAGTGAGCGCGTTAAAAATTTGAATGACATTTTAGTTCTTGAACGTTTCCGCTAGGGGCGCTGTACAATCCACCATACATTAATGTTACTTTTTTACTCGCTCATTAGTGAGTACGTTCGATGTAAACTCACACTCAGTTTACATCAAACGTCATCGAGCGACTGCGTAAAAATTGACATTAAATGTATGACAGATTGCAAAGCGCCCCTAGCGGCTACTTCCAAGAACTAAAGTCTTCATAGATTTTTTTGACGTACTCACTAGCGAGCACACTTATCGTAAACTCATGGTAAGCAAACAGTGTGCTTAGTTCGAGTTTACACCAAACGTCATCGAACGACTGCGTAAAAAATTACATGAAATGTATGATTGTAAAGTGCCCTAAAGGATACTTTCAAGAAAATCTTCATATAATTTTTTGACGTACTTGCTATCGACGACGTTCAATGCAAATTCGCACTAAGTGCATTTCGACTCGATTTATTAAATTTAACAAAAGCTACTTTTTTTTAGGTTTTCGATGTCGTTCGATGAAGAGAAGATTTTGCATTGACAGACAACAGACGGACTAACGTTATTAGGAGAGATCACAGGATGACTGTGATTCATTTACTTGAAATTTAGATTTTATAACTATAAATATCTTAATATAACTTAACAGTTAAGTGGTAATCTCTAACCGGCCCTACTTGTCCTTTTTATCTAAGTATAGTAACTCGATACTACCGGAACGGACAGAGAAAGTATCAATAATAGGAATTCTAATATAACTTCCTTGTGAAACAAAAACACACACACACGCACAATACCTATTATTTTGCTTTTTGATGTCTTTTATGCCGCCAAAGTTGCTGTGTCTTTTATACGACCAAAAACAGTTTTGTAAATCTGATGTTGTTCGTTCTGGAGTAGGATAATTTCATTTTGATTTAGTATTTTGACTTACATTAAATTACTCTTGAGGTATGATGTGGATGCTTACGAATACGATTCACGATTACAGGTTACAGTCCTTAAAAAAACTGTGTACCTACTATATTTATGTACTACTAGCTTTTGCCCGCAGCTTCACCCGCGTGAAATTTAGTTTGTCACAGATCGTCATAAATTATAGCCTATATGTTATTCTGGGTTATAAACAATAATACTGTAAGGTGTCATCAAAATCCGTTAAGCAGTTTTTGCGCGAAAGAGTAACAAACATCCAGATAATTATCCAGACATCATGACATCCAGACATCCACACAAACTTTCGCATTTATAATATTAGTAGGATAGGATAGAGTCAAAGAATAACAATAATCAAATAAACCTTAACCAGCACTTTACTTGCGTGTTTATTGCCAAACCTTATGCCTAAATATTGCTTAATTACAGTCGTTTCCACGCGAATAATTACTAACAAGTGATTTATAACTTGTCAGTTTTCATGCGTTCAAAATTAAATTTACAGCTGAAGTTTCAGCATTACTGCCCGTTATTAAGCCGCAGATTTTGCATGAAACGTGCATGAGTTGGAAACGACTAAATCGTACATTTATACTAAATCATATATTTATGTGCCTACCTACAGGTTCTATTCATAAATCGAAATGATGAATTTTAATTTCTGCCACGAGTCTGGGTGTTACTATGTTAGATAGTTATGTATAGTATTAAAAAAGTATATAAGTAGTATATCCGTTAGCTAGCACCCATAACACAAGCATATAGCGCTGTGTGAAATTGTCCAAAGATTTATTATTATTTATTATTACATACAAAAATCACAAAGCATTGTATTTCAATATACTCTTATATTTTATAGTAAAGCATTTGATTTCCATATACCAATTTAAGCTGTTATTTACGAGTATGCTACCAAAATAAGGTTCCTGGAGGAAACTTGCATGGAACGCTTTCCTGTGACAAACTGTCTTCCAGAAGGAAATGCAGTTATTTGTAGACGTGTGCATTTGGCTGTATTGTCATATTCCTAGAATTTTGTCCTTTGACTTTAGTAAATTGATATCAGCACGTATCTTAGCGAAAAGCAAAAGGTCACTGACTGACTCACTCTACATGAAATCTCAGAAACTACCAGTGCAAGAAGTTTCAAATTGTGCATGGAGGTTTCTTTTAGAACGTGCCAAATCTACTAATATTATAAATGTGAAAGTTTGCAAAGATGTCATAGATGTTTGTTACTCTTTCACGTAAAAACTACTAAACGAATTTTGATGAAACTTTACAGTGATACTGTTTATACATTAGAATAAATAAGGATATTCCATAATTTATACAGATATGTGACAAACTGAATTTCACGCGACTGAAGAAAAATGCGCAAAACGCAAGTAGTTTGGAACTGAAAATGACTAAAGTTAGTGTATAAAGAAACATCGACGTAACTAAAAAGCTTTAATAAGCCAAGAAAGCTTTGTTCTAAAGTCTTTCTGAAAATGAATAAAAAAATTCATAAAATTAAAATAAAATTCATTTATTTTTGCAAATAGGCTTTAAAAAAGCACTTTTACACGTCCCAATATTAACCCTACAACTGCTTCGGGACAATAAATGGGCCAGTGCTGAGAAGAAGCAGCGCAAGAAACTCAGTCACTATTGTCAGCCTCCTTTTCAAGGGTTTACAGTCTTTAAAATATACAAATTAGGGGAGAGTTCGGTATATTGTACCGCCGGGTAAATTGTACCACCCTCATATTTCGTAAAGTATTTATTGAATGTCTGTAATTGCAACACTCAGCGATACACAACTAAATTCAATTAATATCGGCCATGTGGTTTTTGCCGTGACAACGAACACGTGTGTTTTATTTTGAAAAGTATTTTTTCATTGTTTTCAAGTAACTTTTGACAATGCATGTTTAGTTTGTAATTTTGTTAAATTTAATCACAGGGTGTTTCTAATATATTATTTAGAAGCGTAACTTAGTGTGGATTACAATTATTTGAAACATTTTTTGGTATTTATAAGCTATATTTTTTACCGATTTTTTAAAAGCACTATCACCTAGTCGGCTAAATTGTACCACATCAAGTTGTATGGAACTTTACCAAAGGATTTTGAATTTTTTTTTAGTAAATCATATTTTGAAGTTATAATAGCGTAGTTATGTTTGACTAACAATAAATGAAATCAAAAGACTGGCAAAGTAGATTAGATACAAGTGTGCGTTACGATAATTGAAATTACAAAACTTTTACTCAAAATCGTGATAACGTGTAAAACAATATCAATTGTCTATGTTATTAACTACTGTTCCTTTTCGTTACCTAATTTGTTAAGAATGTATCGTATAATATTTTGCCATAGTTTTTTTATAGGCTTGAAATTTATTGAAATCCAATTTAGTAACCCTGTGGTACAAATTTATCGAACCGGTTGGCTAAATTGGACCGAAGCTCTGAACTCGTATTTTTTAGATTTGTGCTAAATATACAACAATTGTGTTGATTAATACCTACGAAATAGTAAGTTGAATAATTTCTCTTTAATTATATACCATGAACATTAGCAAAAACAAAAGAAAACTATGTGTAAAATGGGATTGAAAAAAACTGGTCCAAATTAGCGGACTCTCCCTTATAGTCATAAGTATTGATGCGAGCTAGGTAGAACATTCCAAACATTTTTATCTTTTATATAATCATCAACTTTATAGTAGCCCTTTTTCATTAAGGTGCTTTTGATAAGTGTTTTAAATTTTGGAATGGGCAATTCTACAACAGTTTGTGGTAATTTATTGAAAAGTTTAATACATTTTCCCATAAATGAATTACCAATCTTGTGCAAAAATAAAAATACCTCTTCTTTATCTTTCGGGTTAAAAGAGCCTTAACCTTTTGGAAGTTCGTCACCATTTGGCGTAGGTAAACGACCGTACTGATCGATAGTGCCAATCTGAGATACATTAAACAGTTCAATACTCTCTAGGACTACATCGTATAGTCAAAGAGATTGTGTGCCGACGCGTGAATGCGTACGCTTTGACAAGCTCAAACAGTTGAGACTCCTAGTCTCAAATTTTGCAAGGGGGTTCCGTTTAGAACGTAGGTGCTCACTAAGACGCGATTTTGCAAAATTCAACCCCTTCTTCTTGTCGTGTCGACAACAAACGTTTTCAGTAGCCTTAATTAAATCTTTCTGCGTTTAGTTGTTGTCAACGAAATTGTGCTTTGGCGACTGGGGAACAAAACCACACTTGCACTCCAAGTTATACTACGTCCAAGTACTACGGCCGACCTGCGTCCAAAGTCTCTCATTTATGTATTAATCGATAGACCAATTCGAGATACTTCAAACAGTTCAATACTACCTAGGACTAGATAGTCAAAGGGCGAGATTGTGTGGCGACGCGTAAATGAGTACGCTTTGACAAGCTCAAACATGACTGTGAATTGCGACCACATAGCCACAGTCGGGTAAGAAATTATGTGCTATTAAATACGTTAGTTTGTCTGTTTGCTTCACAAATAAGCCAAAACAATGATGGTGAACTTACATCAGACCTACCTAACATTTCCTGTTTTTGGAACATTTTTCTTTACTGCTCCGCCACTATTGGCTGTAGGGTGATGTTTATATCCTAAATCCTTCCTCGATAAGCTATCCAACACATTTTTTTTAAATCGGACCAGTTCCTAAGATACCTTTATAAGAGAGGTCGTCGGTCCACCCTTGTTCACTTGTTATGTACTGTAAAGTGCTGATTTAAAAACTTAATCACAAAAGTTAAAACCAGACTTATTTCGGCTTCGCTAAACCCTAACCCTAACCCTATTTAAATATTATAAGTAAAGTGTTCTCAAACTAGCCCAACAATCGTTTTGAAACTAAATTCAATCTTAGTCTCGACCAAGTTTGATAAACAAGCTGGTATCCGTGACAACACTTAAGCTCAGTTCAGGATACAATGGAGAACTAAACTTAGGTCCGTTAAGTGCGAGTCCGACTGGTTCGCAAAAGGTTCCGTAAATTTTTATAAATATATTATAGTAAGGTATCGTTATGGTTCGGGAAGCTTCGCGATATTCTCACGTCTGAAATACCGCAGTATCTAAAAACAAAAGTCTTTCACCAGTGTGGGTTGTCAGTGATGGTATACGGATCTGAGACGTGGTCGCTTACTATGGGCCTCATAAGAAGACTCAAGGTCACCCAAAGGGCGATGGAGCGTGCTATGCTCGTAGTTTCCCTGCGTGATCGAAGGCCTGCGGGCAGGCCTCACACTAGGTGGTCTGACGATCTGGTGAAGGTCGCGGGAGGTGCCTGGATGCGAGTAGCGCAGGACCGATCTTTGTGGAAATCCTTGGGGGTGGCCTTTGTCCAGCAGTGGACGTCTTTCGGCTGAAACGAACGAACGAAATATAGTAAACTAGCGGGCGCCCGGCATCCGTTTCACCGCCATAGGGGTGGAGTTTCACAAAATCCGTTCTTGGCGGAAGGCTATAAGAAACTTACCTGCCAAATTTAGTTCATAGGTATTTACATAGTTTCTGAGATTTTGTGATTAATCAGGGAATGGTATTTCGCTGAAAAAAAAATGAGCTGGTACTTACATACATGTAATGATTAAAAGAAAAAAAAGCAAGAGAAAAAGAAATAAAAATACATCTAGTTTGCTGACAGACGGAAACATTAATAATAGGGTCCCGGTAACCCTTTTTGCCTACCCTTAGGGAACCCTAAAATGTAAATCTAGTTTCAACGAGCGAGCAGAATATGAAATGTAAATTGTGCCGTGATAGTTTACGGCTATTGTTGTTAGGGTTACCACGGTTGTTTTTAACTGAAAATAGGGGTTTTCTAATCCAGTGATTTTCAAAACGGTCCAGTAACCCCCAGAGATTAATCGGGATGTTTCTTGGGTAAAAAAGCAACTTATCAAAAAGTACTCGCTACGTATTTCTTACTTTTCCAAACTAATGAAAATCGAAAAAGATATAGCGCAGGGTTCAAAAGACCTCTTCTTGACCGTGACGTCATGCGTCCTTAAAATTGTGGCACTTTATGTCGTCACACGGAACTTCAACGCATCTTAACTTCGTAACTATTGTTTGATTGCCAAATAAAATTACTTATACGTTTCCAATATTTTTTGATAATTTATTTTTTATTTATTTTTATTTTTTATATTTTATAAATAAATAAATAAATATCCTTGGACATTTTACACTGCGCCTCTAGTCCCAAACTAAGCAAAGCTTGTACTATGGGTACTAGACGACGGATATAAACATACTTAAATACTTTTTTTTTTGTAAATACATACATATTATACATAGAAAACACCCAGACCCGTCACAGAAATTAAAATTCAATTATTTAATTGACTGATTAAAATTGTTTTTTTGCGATCTCCGAGAAGTCAACTGAATCAATTCAAACTGCTGACAAATAAATATTTATTAGTTACAAGCTTGATATGGCCTCACTCGCGTAAATCTCTGTTACAGAATGATACTGAAACCTTCGTATAAATTATCAGATCTTTTGGTGAAAAACCACATGAAAATTTTATTCGTCCACCTAGTTTTTGATTTCATTGCGAACAGACAGACACGGCGGAGGACTCTATTTTATGTAGTGATTTATTACGTTTTCTGTTTGTAGCCTAAACATTGTGTTTCTTATGTATGTTCTTGCAACTCACGAAGGCGAGTGAGCTTTACTTGTGTATGTAGGTTACATGTACTACATGTACATTACAATAGTGTAAAACTAACTACCAAAATTTTTGAAAAACGAACAGTACTGACCCACTACACATGTAAGCTCGCTTTCGTGAATGAGGGTTATCGTTTTTATACTTAACAGTTGGCACCCCTGGCGATTGACAGGACCTTACTCTACAGTGGCGCCATCTTGATGAGTGCAAATGCGATAGTCCTCCTGCCACTTTAGCGCTCACAAGTTGGCGCCACTGTCTTCGCTACTAGCAAGTGACAGGACCTTACTCTATAGTGGCGCTAACTGATGAGCGCTAAAACGATAGCCCTCATTGCAACAACTAGGTAGGTATAAGTTTTATTACCAACGTCCACTAGTTTTCAATGAGTATCAAGCGTCCATCCATCCTCAAAAACTTACTCGTCTATAATATCACTATACATTTTCTATCTGGCAACCCTGTCACCAGCCATATTAAATTTCAAACGCTATATATCTCACAGGGTCATGCCACATATTTTGATAAATGACAAGACTTGTCAACTCTCCGTAAAAACGGCAATTTCTTATTTTACAGGATGCCCGTTGAAGTTTATTGTTGTCTTGTGAATAATGACGGTAGCTGAATAAAATTTATGTAGCTTGGTTGTGTCACAATGTCAGAGTCAAATATCAAAGTTTAATGTTAGGTTAGTTACATTTTCACGGATCGTTTATATTAGGTAACTAGCAGCCGCCCGCGACTTCGTACACGTGGATCCCGTTTTACCCCCTTAGGGATTGAATTTTGCAAAATCCCGTCTTAGTGAGCACCTACGTTCTAAAAGAAACTCCCATGCAAAATATAAGACTTCTAGCACTTGTAGCTTCTGAGATTTCGTGATGAGTCAGTCAATCAGTGACCTTTCGCTTTTATGGATATAGCATCACGTTAAGCCTATGCCTTTTCTCAACCATAATAAAAAAATATTTTAACAACTAAATCTTTGTTGGAGTGTAAAAATAATTATAATGTAATGTAAGAATACAAATTCTTTGCTTTCAAGTTTCTACAAACTTACGTAATGAAGTGGAAATTGGAGACGACAGTCGTAAGAAATTTGGAAGATAACTTTTAGTAATATTTTATTGTATTCTATTACAATTTGGGCCTGTTTAATACCAGTATCAGACATAATAATTTGTCATGTTTCGAGCCCTTCGTAAAGAAGAGGATTTAACCATTAAATTAATGTTTTCGTACTTTGTGTTTATAATAATATCATTCAAGGGAAGCTAGGTACAGTGCTCCCTCATCGGTAGAGGATTCCGTCAACTGGGACCGCAATTAACTGGGACCGCGGTCCCAGTCGCCGGATCAGCCGGATGCGTAAAAATTAAATAATTTTCTTCCGGCGACTGGGACCACTCATGGATTTTAGTACTGTACCGATTTTGGATAGAATAATATTTTCTTTAAAGTTATCTATGAGTGGTCCCAGTCGCCGGAAGAAAATTATTTAATTTTTACGCATCCGGCGACTGGGACCGCGGTCCCAGTTAATTGCGGTCCCAGTCGCCGGAAGCCTCATTCGGTAGATGTTAAAGGAGGATAGAGGTAATATTATTATGTGTGTGGTACATTTCGATCTACCTACTACATACAGGAAGAAATTTAAATCATTATCATCATTTTAATAGAAAACTACTCATGATCATATTTGGGAAATATACTATGTCGGTCTTAGTGGAAATCCTTGGGGGAGGCCTTTGTCCAGCAGTGGACATATTTCGGCTGAAACGAACGAACGAAATATGTCAGTATCATGAGTAGAGGCTCGAGTCTTATTTTAAAAGGATGCCAACGATTCAAACACCCTGTATATAATGTTGTCTAATCCTAGATATCCAGAATATCTGTAAAAAACAGTTGCAAAAACCAGGATTTTTTCGAGGAAACTAGCCCTATAGACTGAAATGATGATGATGATCCCCAAGAGGCCAGCTAGGTTGCAAACTTTGGGAACCACTGTAAGGAAACGCTGATAATATGGTTCATCATCCATCATCATCATCATCATTTCAGCCACAGGACGTCCACTGATGAACATAGGCCTCGCCCAATGATTTCCACAATGGCCGGTTGATAGCGGCCTGCATCCAGCGCTAATATGGTTGCGCTCTAATAATAATAACTCAATTATGGACACCAATATCAAGACCTCCCCATTGATCTACAATTCTACATTATGTAAGTGCATTAGCATGATAAAAGCCTTATTATGCTGTTCGCCTTCGTTTTGAATACTAAACGCCTATTTCTTAATAGTTATAAGAAGTATAATAGAGTCATTTAGACTATAAAAGGTAGAGTTTTAGTTTTTAGTTTATGTGAACTTTTTTCAGTTGTCTTTTACTGAAAACATTGTACAAAGTTAAAAAAAAATCTTAAATAAACAAATCAAACTCTTTTGTGCCTAAATAGATACGTTTTTGTCAGAGCACTTAGCCTAGGCGCAGACCACAGACTTTTAGTCGGCAGATAGTTTGGCCCGATTCTAATTTCTATGAAGAATCGGCCGATCCCAAATCGATGTAGTGTGCGCAATTATTTCCATCATCATCATCAACAGCCCTTTACAGTCCACTGCTGGACTATGAGCCTCCTCCACTATAGTGGAGGGTTTTGCCATAATCTCCACGCTTGGCAGGCGGGTTGGAGATCGCAGTTTAAAAGATTGATGTTTTTCAGAGAGCGCTGCTGCCCATTCTCTGTTTGATGTGTAGTCCCTAAGTCGCCTCTTACGACACCCGCGGGAAGAGTAGGGGTTGGTGACAAATGTATTCTACTCTGCCGTCACCACACGGCATTATTTCCATACAAATGTCCAATTTTCCATACTGATTAAGAGCCCGACCCAACTATTGGTCAACTAAAAGTCGGTGGTCTGCGGCTTATACACATTGGAAAACCTTGCCTTACCACCACCACTTCGGGACAACTAGTGCTGAAATAAGAAGAAGTGGCCCTGCGTACCAAAATGGCACCCACTGAAAATCAGTGTCTTGGCAGACGGGCCAAGGCGATACTGAGTGGGTGTCCTTTTTTCTTTTTTTTTCTTTCTCCTTTTGATGTAATGTTTGTAATTTATTTCAATGATGCGAATGTATTTATGTTGTCAAATAAAGATTTTTCTTTCTTTCAAAATAATAAACAAAGAATGAAAGAATGATATTGCACACCGTTACGTGACCACGTTGCTCACAAAAAGAAAATCCAATTCTAGAACGTAATACGCCTATTTCACGGCAAGAATAAAAAATAAAGAACTATTCATTTCCTCAAATAGGTGAGATATCGCACAACAAATGGCGTGTAAAACATTATTACCAGAATAGTGTGAAATAATACCGTTATGAGGGTTGGTTTCCCATGAGGGCGGTTTATCTTCGAGCTCACGAATGAATGCTGAATGAACATGTCTTGCTAGATTTAGGTCTCTGGTTGGAAGAACCATTTGTTTTGTCCGGCTTCTGAAAATGTTATCCGGATTTTCAGCTTGAAGGTGTTCATTTGCTACTCTAAATATAAATTTTCAACTAAAGTTAATGCTTGAGTAGAGGATGAGTATTAATGAGCAACGCTCAATTTATAAACTGGGCGTAGGTAAGTGAGATAAAGTTTACTTCTCTGTGGAGTAATGGTGAAGGAGAAATCTCTCAAATCAGAGTTTCTATAACCTTTTCACACTACCAGCGCTTCGAGACCAACATTTCATTGGGTAAGTGCTGAGAAGAAGCGCCGCATCAAACTCAGTCACCACTGTCTGCTGGTTAAAATAAATAGAAGTAACGGTAGAAGGTAATAGGCTAGTTTCCTAAAAAAATTTTTTGAGTCCGTCAAATTAAATATCAGTAAATATTGGACACGTATATTTTTAATTGTCAGTCAAACAAATAAAAAAATAGAAAGTTATAGTGCGTTGAAGTTCCGCACGACGTCACAAAGTGCTGCACTTTTAAGCACTCATTGACGTCACGTGCCTCTTCTTTTGAACTTTGGCGCGCTCTATCTCTTTAAATTTTCATTAGTTTTAAAACGTGAAAAATATTTGTCGAGTATTTTATTATAAGTTAAAAGTCGGACTAATTAAAACTCTTAATTTTTTACCCAGGAAACATCCCTATTGATTCAGGAACAGTGTGCTTACCATGAGTTTACGTTAGGTGTGCTCGCTAGCGACTGCGTAAAAAATACATATTTAATGAATGACATACTGTGCAGGTGTGCAGCGCCCCTAGCGGCTACTTTCAAGAAATAAAATCTTCATAGATTGTTTTGACGTACTCGCTAGCGAGCACACCTAACGTAATCTCATGGTAAGCACACAGTTCTCTGAATTTACGTCACGCCCATCAGGTGCGCAGTTACTCGACCGGTAGTTTACTTTCCGCTTACCCTCAGGCTCCACCCTAAACCGATTCTACCGTCAGATATTCGTTCGTTTCGCATTTATCTTGAGATATAACTGTTTATTGCCTTAGATTATTTCCCGCCGTTAACATGCCGCGATAAAGAACGTATGAAGGCTTTATTGTGCCTTCGATTCATAGGGGAAATGGCGGAATGGGGTATAAAGCAGGCAGTACGAGGCAGGGTTAACTGACCAAGATATACATAGAAAATTTAAAGTTACGTTGAGGTTACAGGTGAATCTATACTAATATTATAAATGCTATAGTAACTCTGTCTATCTGCCTCACTTTGACGCCTAAACCACTGAATCGATTTTGATGAAATTTGGCATAGATTGGAGTCCCGGGAAAGGACATAGAATAGTTTTATCCCGGTTTTTGAAACAGGGACGCGTGCTATAAAGTTTTTCTGTGACAGATTAAATTCCACGCGGGTGAAGCCGCCGGCGGAAAACTAGTTAATAATAAAGTAATTTTCTTTTCAATATTATAATACCTTTTTAATGAAATATCTCAGCTATTAAAAGTTTAAAACTGCATAAAATACCAAGATGCCATCATGCTATGATATGTCTGCCATTAAATTGTGCATGAGAAAAATATAAAAATTGATATTTAGCTCTAGTAATTAACTTTCATTATATTTAGCTAACTCCCTTTATAGCGATAAGATCGCCTAAATTATGCTGTATCTTTTGTACATTTCTTTCTTTTTCTTTTTTTGTATTGTGTGTTCTTTTATCTATCGATCGACAAATACATTCTCTTACTAATACTTTTTTTTTATTTTCATTAAAAAATAAGCACTACAAATATAGTTGGTCAATATTATTGACTTCTGAACATCAAAATTATTATCCAGGAACATTTTTAACCCGCTGAAAACCGACTCCGTTAAAGTAAACAGAAGAAAATGTCATGCTTTTAAGGAAGCTAAGTGTGTGAGCAGAGCTAAGTGGGGGCGGGCCTGCATTTTACACATGACCGCCTGTCTATTCCACTGGATCTCAAACTTTTAGTTTGAAAATCAAAAATCAAAATTAAAATCAATAATATTTATTCAGTTTAGACCACAAGTAGCACTTATGAACGTCAAATATAGCAAACAATAAGAAGAAGAAGAAGAAAGAAGACATGTAAAGTGCCCCATAAGGGCTACTTTACATGTCTCCTTATCTTTTGGGCTCTAACAGCGCTTCGAGACAAACATATGGCAAGTGCTGAGAAGAAACGCAGGAACAAATTCAGTTTTAGCCAGTAAAGTACTAAATTGCCAGACTGGGTTGCATCATTTTACTTTAACTTTGACAAACGTCAAAAATCTGTCAAATTCCACACAAAAAACACCGGTTATATTTACGGTTAGCTGGTACAACACAGCCTAACCCACAAAACTCAGAAAATTAGGCGATAATCGGTATAATTTTCTTGAATTTCTTAAAAAAGTGTCCGCATGTGTATTTTGGTGACTTTTAAACTTTTAGGCTGAGTTGCACCATCTAACTTTAATGGTAACTATGACGATAACCGGTGCTTTTTGTATGGAATTTGACAGATTTTTGACGTTTGTCAAAGTTAAAGTAACATGGTGCAACCCACCCTTAGTTGAGAGATATTTTACTCGGTAAAGTAACTACCTAGGTTAGGTATTACAAAAGATAGAGCCACCAAACTTAGTAAATAAAGATGAACTAAAATGTCTGTCCTTTTTAACGAGTATCTATTTGCTTCAAAAACAGTCATAATATTGCATAACCAAGAAATGCAGTCACAATTTGCAAAACAATAATTGACACCTATTTATTACTGTGCATAGTTACAATTTTGTGTTAAATAAGGTAAGTATCTTATGTTCTTTGAGATTGTAATCCTGCAAAAAATAACGGGTTTCAATTAACAGTTTGACAATCGCTGATGGTTCTAACGTTTCAGATTTATGTGCTGTCGTTTTAGACGTCGTCGGAAGCATCATTTTTCAAAATAGCACAAAAAAACTATCGCTACAGATAGATGTAGGAACGTTACGAGTATGGTAACTAGAAATTTTAACTTCATGGTAATATTAGCCTTCCATTGCATTATTTGGAGCCTACGCCTATACATAACAGTTTTAGCATGTTCCAAACTTATATTAATAAAGTTTAGATGGATAGTCTTCATAATACAAATGCTTCGTCAAAAGTGAGGCTAAAATCTTGTCATTACTGTCAAATCTTACGTCATTACTGTCAAAACGTTGTTAGAAATGTGTAAATTAAGGCGATTTTTTCGAAAGTGAGACATTTTTATCTACATTTACTACTACTACTTTGCCTGGCCCATTCCCATTTGTTTGGGATCGGCCCTCCGCGTCATGCGTCTCCAGGCGGCTAGGTCCTGGGCTGTCTTACTGTTAACTTGGGCTTCTTTAAGGTCGTTATTGATTACGGACATCCATGTAATTCGGGGTCTTCCTCGTCCGTTATCACATTTTATCGTCCACATTTATCGTATTATTTGTTATTTAAAAATTATCAAATAAGTTATTTAATTAAAACTATAAAGTTTCTTAAAAGTTGCCCCACTTTTCGTGCGCTTACTATCTATCTTCCACATCACGCTGCCACAAAATTACATTTTACTTTGATTATGACCCATATTTCATAGACCAGCAAATAATCATCCCCAAGAAATACAGATCTTATTAATCATCAAGATAAGACGAACGTTATTAATTTACTAATTAACGAGCTTATACTTCGTTTGTTTATATTAATTAATCTAGCTTCCAGATATTAATGAGCAATGAGCATCTCATTGTTACGAACCCCTTTGTCAGCGAACATTCAAGGACTTACTAATTGTAAGTCATACAGGTTGTCCCAAAATTAGCACGTCACACTGACACAAAAAAGTTTGTCTAAGGAACGCGCGTTTGACTATGTATTATGGTAAACCCACTCGAACACAAGCATTTAAAAGGTTATACAAAATACTAATAATCCCGTTTATGGGATTATTAGTAATTTGTATTATAATTTGCTAATCTATATATATAAAAGAAAGTCGTGTTAGTTACTTCGCTTATAACTCAAGAACGGCTGAACCAATTTAGCTGAAAATTGTCAGGGAGGTAGTTTAGAGCCAGGAGAAGGACATAGGATACTTTTTATCCCGTTCGAAATAAAAAAAAGTCTGCTTATTTATTGCTATTAAGGTGGAACAAAGTTCGCCGGGTCAGCTAGTATTAAATAAAACACCAGCCTCCCTAGACAACACCTTGTCACGTTATGCCACTTGTCTATGAGGGCAGAGGTAGATGGGCCTACCCAATATACCTAACGACTGTAAATACAGGGTGACTGGAACTGAACCCGCCATAGCTAATAGGCGTATAGAGGAGGTCATTTGCAAATTATTGAACTTTATACTTTCTATGGCTAAAGTTTTATAGTTTAGGAGATATGTCAATTTTTATACTTTTTTCAGATTTTTCCGAAATTTGACCTAAAAACTACTTCAATTTTTTTTCTCGTGTGATTTCAACAGTTTTTTTTATTTGATATTAACATCGAATATGTCTTTATTCAAATAAAATAAATTTCTGATCCAGAAAATGATTGAATAGCTAGTTACGAGCCGCCAAAGTCTAACAAAAGTACAAACCACGATAAAAAATTCTACTTCGAATTCGATTGAAACAAAAATTAATGGTGATAATTGATTGCCAATAATTTCAGCTTTTNTCGGGAGACTGGTGGCTTTATCCCGAGACCAAGTTCTGAACATTGCCGGTGCACATCGCAGAGGGAAAATCGTTTTTTCATGTCAACTTCTCTACGAAATCGTCATTTGACTGGTATCGACGTCCAGCAAGAGCTCAGAAATGTTCGTAGGATAGCTGTTAGCAAGTGGACAGTTCGTCTAAGATATAAACAATAGAATTTGACTCCAAAAAGGCCTACCACAGGCTTGAAACTGACGGCAGCTGATAAGCACGCTTTCATATCTTTTTAAATACTGGTGTGATTTAAATGAATTTGGTATCAATTTAAAGTTAAAAGTTTAATCTTTAAAATGGTGCTACTTTTTTAGTTACTAACAAATTCGTTAGTACACAAGATCGCGTGGAAACAACTTCATGTAAGTGATTCCATACTTTTGCTCGCGAGTGTAGTTGAAGACTGAATTTTGGAATAAGAACGTAATTATGTAAGAAGGATAAAATTAAATTAGAGTAACATCGACGGCCTTTTATTGTAATGGAACGCTAAGTTTAAATGCCCGTATTCACAAACATTACTATGAGGTCTACAGTGCGCGTGGACGCACAGGGTGACTCATGAACCAATCACAGAGCTCTATTCAATGCTATGCGTTCGATTTGCTGCTTCACTTAAGCAAGCATCGTTTGTGAATACGGAAGTCATCCAATTAATTTCTTCCTATAAGATATACGCTTATAGGAAGAAATTAATTGGATGACTTCCGTATTTAGGCATTGTTTTTTATTAATATTTTATTTCATCTGAAACCATACATTACAGGCTATAAAAAGTAAAGAACTGCTTCTGCTTCTTACTTCTCATTTAAGAACAGAAAAATATGAAACTAACAGCATATCGTCAAAAAAATAGTTCTGCCCCTAAGTAATGAGCCTTAATGGCTCATAATCATCTTTTTGCACTACCTACCAGCGCTTGGCCAACATTTGGCAAGTCCTGAGAAGAAGCGCCACACCAAAATCCTCAACCACATCGAACATAGTCTATATCTTCTATACTTATAATAAATCTGTAGAGAGGTCAATTCTGTACATGAAATATATTTTCAAAATAACTATCAGGTGGTGATCGATACTGATGCCAAAAATGCAATCAATAAAATTTTTGTCTGTCTGTCTGTCTGTCTATCTGTCTGTCTGTCTGTATGTTCCTTATAGAAACAAAAACTACTCGACGGATTTTAACGAAACTTGGTACAATTATTTTTCATACTCCTGGGCAGGTTATAGTATACTTAGGAATTCCCACGGAAACGGGAATTAGCGGGAAAAGTCTTTTGTATGAAAAATCTAAACCGCTTAAGTTAGACGCTTGAAATTTGGCATGCAGGTACCTTAGTAAACTTAAAGCTTAGTTACAACAGGATATTGCAAAATTCCCACGGGAACGGGAGTAAACGGGAAAAATCATTTGTATGAAAAAATCTAAATCGATCCAAGCGTACGAAGTCGCAGGCGGCAGCTAGTAGACAATATAAGAGTCTATATACAATGTAAGTCTGTT